>NC_133648.1:65168132-65379502 GCF_009905375.1 Apium graveolens | reverse complement strand
GTGGTAAGAATGGGACTCCAAGCATCGTGTTTACAGCAAATGAGGTTGAGTATGTGGTTACTCCGGGAGCAGTTCGAAAAGCTCTACACCTACCTGAATCCTGTCAATTTAGTTCTGCTGTTGAGGAGCCATTGCTACAACAAATGATGGCAAGTCTTGGATATGAACAGAGTTTGGCTGAGTTGGGTCAACTCAAACGCACATATATTCGAAGGGAATGGAGCTTCTTCTTCGATTGCATCACAAAGACGTTTGGCAACAAATGCTCCAACTTTGATGCAATTCTCATTCTGAGTCAGCAAATTGGGTATGCACTCCTAAACCAGTCTCATTTTGATTATGCAATGACTTTGTTATGTTTTATAGGAGATAGAATGACAGAGGACATGAATGTAGTTTACTTTGCTAGGTTCTGTCAGTTAATCTACAGCTATTGTACTTCAGAAGAACCTCAATTAGCAAGTGAACTCATAGAACCTTTTAGGTTAGCTAAGAGGGTTTTTACTGATCTTTTAACTGCTGACAACAAAAAGGGAGTTTTAAGACCCGCTAGAATTCCTTTATCCGTAAAGCAAGCCCTTGTAAATGTTGATTATGAAACCTATTCATTACTATATCCTGATGTCCAACCCACCAACACACAACAGCCATCAGAACTAACCACCACCCAAACACAGCAACCATAAATATCAGCACATACCAATCAACCATCAGCACCTACAGTGAAGCCTTCTTCTTCTAGAGCAAAGAGGACAAAGACTGTACCTTAGACACACGAAAAGAAGGAGGATGATTCTGAGAGATGAATCAGAAGATGAGGCACAGGTTCAAACATCAGAACCTGTTTCTAAAGCAGCTGAGGAAGTGACTCCTCAGAAAACAAAGGAAATTGGGAGTTCTAGGCCACTCAAAAGGCTTAGAAAGATACATTCTGATGATAAAGCTCCCAAAGTCTCTCCACCCTTGAAGAGATGGAAGAAAGAAAGAGCTAACAGGGACACAGCTGAGTCAGATTCAGAGGATGTGGAAGCAGCAGCTAAGGAAGGGGATCAGGAATCTCTGATCCCAAAGGAGCCAATTGTGATTGAATCCCTTCCATCTACACAACTTGAATTTGTTGAAGCCACTGAATTTACACCTCCACTATCACCAATTCAAGCTGAAGAAACTGCTCAAGACAGATTGGTTACACCTCCTGTGTCTCCTATCATTGAACAAGTACATACAGATGAACCAGGTACAAGTGCTGAAATAGATATTCACAACTTGGTTGTGCCTGAGGTTCTGTACTTGGAAGCTCCATCCATTCTTCAACATACTTCACCAACAACACCAATTTTAGATGCTGATATTAATGCAGATATTCCAACAAAACCTCTTCTGAATCTAGATGATGAAGATCAGATATTAGGTGAGCATCAGAATTTGGATGTTGATCAGAACTTAGAGGATGATCTTGAAACCTCTATAGCCTCACACACTATCATTTTATCAGAGGAAGCTGATTCTTAAGGCTCTGTAAGTTCTGATGCTGCAAATGCTGAAAATACTAGTGAAGCTGCTATAAATGTAAATACTGATGCAGCTGGTCCTTCAGGACATGCACCTCAACAAGTTCTAGGCAAAGCTGATCTAATCAAGATCTTTGTTAGAGAGGATGCACCAGTACCTTGGAGTGAAACTCCAAGAGGAAAGGAGTGGACCAAGGAGTGGAACAAAGTTGATTTTGTTTCTACTGCAAATATTCTTGCTGAGCACCTGGCCAAAGCTGATGAAATGCTGATAAATGATGATTTCAAGGCACAGCTTAGAGTTACTGCATTGAGTACCAGGCACCTTCAAGGTCAACACTTAATAACTCAAGCCAAGGTGAACAAAATTAAAGAAACCCTGATTTAGCAAGACATGAATGTCAAATTGGAAAAGAACAGGTTTTTAAGCCAGCCTTTGACCGCATTGGGAATATAGAAAAGATTCAAGAAAACAGCAAGCTCAAATATCTGATGTTTTAAAGAATCAAGCTGCTCAACAAGCTCAACTCAATGAAATCCAGAACTCTGTGGAATTGCTTGTCTCTCTCATTCTACCTGATGATGCCAAAAAGGGGGAGAAAGTGATTAAGTCCAAATACAAAATTGGTCAACCACTAAAGGGTAAGGATGATAATAATGAAGACCAGGAAAACTCTGAAAGGGGTAGAGGTCATGGTCAAGGTAAAGGCTCTTCATCTAGGAAAGCGGGAACTTCTACACAGAGATCAAGTTTTGATGCCGATAGAAGTAAAAGTTCTGATAAACAAGTTCTGACTAAGCCTGATGTTCTGATATATGGTGAGAGTCAAGAATCACAGAAGTTTATGCAGACACTGAAGCTTAAGGGGAAGGAAACAACAGTGTACTATCAAGACCCCAAGTTACAAAATTTGGATGAAGAAATTTCAAAAAGACTCTTTCTCAAAGACAATCCAGGAATGGACTTTGAAAGTCTGAAGAAAGAAGAAGCCAGACTTAAAGCAGAAAATGACAAATTCAAGTCTGAAGCTTCTAGTACTGCAAAGAAACCTCCAAAGCCTAAGGGCATTATGATTAAAGAGAAGACAAACTCTGAGGCAACCAAATTTGAATCCAAAGCCAAATCACAAGTAGAGGTAGATCCAAGATTCAAGGGAAAAACAAAAGTTGATGAACCTGTAAAGGTATATATGCCAATCATGGATCTGGAAGCAAATTCTGATGAAGATACTAGTCTGATTTTGAAGAAGAAGAATATTCAAACAACCTCTGACAGAGTTCATGTTGTTCAAGATTAGGACTTAGTAAATTCTGATATGACAATGAAGCAAGCAACCTCTGACAAAGCTCAAGTTGGCCTGATATCAGAAGATAAAGGAAAGGAAACCTCTGACATTGCTCATGTTAAACCTTCAAAACTTCTACTACCTGGGTTTACTAAAGCTCAACAATCTACTCAACTTTTGAAGACTACATCAAGTGGTTTTGAAGCAAGAGTTATTCGAAGAAAGGAAGCTAGAGACAAATCAGGATTGGGTAGTTCTAAAGAAAAGAGAGCAAATAATACTACCTCTGATCCAACTTCTTTGAGTGAACTAGGAGTAGGAACAACTCTTGAAAGATTGAACCAACTGGAGTCTGTACTAATGGTTTACCACTCTGTGCTAAAAGAAGATATCATGCTATACTTCATGACAGATGGGACGGTATTCCAGATTAGAAAGAATATTATTCGTTTGAAGTACTTCGAAGAATTGCAAAATGTGCTATTTCTACTTCAAGTGAAAAATAGATCAACAGATGGTGCTTCCAGTTACTTAAAATCTGATATTCAAAGGCAGAAGAAACTTTACTCTGTAAAGTCTGACAGACCAAACTATCCTAAGTACAGAGCTCACAATGGTGAACTAGTTGAGATGAAGCCTAATAACGCCAAAATTATCACTACATTTCTTGGTATTAAAGGTTTTAAATTCAATCTAGAGTCTGATAAAGCCTATGTCATCAGACTGGATCAGGATATAAGGAAAGCAAAAATAAATGATCTCAGGGCTGCTATCTTTCAAACAGGTGAAGATACAGTTGAACTTAAAGATATAAAAAGGAGGATGCAGAATGAACTTGAATATGCTGAGAGAACTCTTTTGAAGAACTATCTCAGAACAACTCCTGACATTAAAGAGATCAAACACTGAAGCCAAGTCAAGGACTACAACTGTTAAAATTCTGAAGTATATACAGGCTAAAGCTGTTATCAGACTTTAAGGATGGTAAAAGCTACAAGGACTGTGAGTTGTAGTTATTTAGTCAAATTCTTATATGCATTTGTACTTAATGTTTTTGACATCATCAAATATCTATTGAACTTGTATATTATGCTAATTTACAATTTGGGGGAGATTGTTAGATATATGTGTGATGTCATGTCTAATAATGATTTATGTTTAGTTTTCAGATCTTGACTAACAGGACAAATCAGGACTTCACTGGAAATCAGTACTTATACTGAAGTCAGAACTTAAGATGTCAGAACTTAAGTTATCAGAACTTAAGATATCAGAAGATATTTATCAGGAGATAATATCAGGACTTAAGAAGACTTTCAGATAAAGAAGGCGGCTGATTGAAAGGAAAGAAGATAAAGACTAAAACAAGAAGAGATATTCATGGAGAAGAATTATATGAAGAATAGAATATTTGGAAGAAAAGATAACTAGTTGATATATTTTAGGACATAGAATCATATTCGATATCAATTAGAAGATTATCTTGTAACTGTGCGTCTATATAAACACAGCATAGGGTTTACACTAGACGTGTTATCTTAATCGAGAATATTATTCATTGTAACCCTAGCAGTTCTCGTGATATTTGTTCATCACTGAGAGAGAACGGTTTCATTGTAATACTGTTTTATTAATAAGATTATTCTGTGTTTCATACTTGTGTTCTTAATTTGATTTGATTATACTATACACTGTACTCAACCCCCTTCTAAAGTGTGTGTGACCTAACAAAAAATATGGGATATTATATTTGCCAAATCTCATAGTCAAAGTAAGCAACTATTGCTAACAAAATCCTAATGGACTTGACTATAGTAACCGATGAAAAAGTCTCGTCATAGTCTATACCATGAATTTGTTTGGAACTTTTTGCCACTAATCGCGTCTTATAAGTCTGTACTTTACCATCCATGTTAGTATTCTTCTTGAAAACGCACTTGCACCTTATAGGTTTTACCCCTTCGAGTGGATCAACTAAAGTTAGTACTTTATTTTGATACATGGATTCCATCTCGGATTTCATGGCCTCTAGCCATCTCTTGGAGTCTGAACAGTTCATAACATCTTGGTAGGTGAGAGGCTAATCATTATCCGTAAGCATCATATCACCATCTTGAGTCAAAAGAAATTCAAAAGTTCTCCCGGGCTCATGGTGAATCCTACTAGATCTACGAATAACCTGTGTTTCTTGGACAGGATTACTTTCAACATTTTGATGTACATCCTGATCTTATTCCAACTCTGATTCAATGTTATCATGTGGTTCTCGATCTTCATCGAGATGTATTATCCTCCCACTGATTTTCTTAGAAAGTAGTTATCCCTCAAGAAATACAGCGGTCCGAGCAACAAACACTTTGTTCCCGGAAGGATTATAAAAACTATACCCTAGTCTCACTTAGATATCCCACAAAATAGCATCTATCTAATTTTGGTCCAAGATTGTCAGAGGCTAATCATTTTACAAATGTTTCACATCCTCAAATTTTTATAAATGACATGCTATGACATTCATCACTTTATATCTCATACAGATTATTTTGAACCGCTTTAGTCGGAACTTGGTTAAGTGTATATGCAGCCATTTCTAGAGTATAACCCTAGAAACTGAATGGAAGATCCGCTTGACTCATCATCGATCGCACTATATCCAACAAGGTACGATTTCTCCTCTCAGAATCTCTATTCCATTAATGTGTTCCAGAAGGAGTAAGTTATGATACACTATCACACTCCTTCAAGAAACTCTTAAAATTGAGGTTTAAATATTCTCCTCCATGATCTGATCGTAAAACTTTTATACTCTTCCCTTGTTTTCTTTTCTACTTCGGCCTTATATTCTTTGAACATTTCAAAAGAATCGGATTTGTTCTTAATAAGAACCACATATCCATATCTACTGAAATCATCAGTAAATGTTATGAAGTAGTATAATCCCCCATTGCCATCATACGTATTCGACCACATACATCATTATGTATAAGTCATAATCGTTCGGTGGCCCTTTCACCTGATCAGGTAAAAGAAGCTTTAGTCATTTTTCCAATGAGACAAAGTTCGTATCTTCCGTATGATTCAAAATTAGACTTATCCAAGTATTCATCTATATGTAACTTAGAAATGCGTTTCTCATTAATATGGCTTAACGACAATGCTAGAGGTAATGTTTGATTTGAGTCAACTTAGAACATATAAATTGTTAACTAATTGTGCAACATTATAAGTCTTATCATTGAAATAGAATAAACAACTATTATTTATTTAATTAAAATGAAAACATTTCTTGTTCATACAAGAAATTGACTTAATGTATCCGCTAAAAGCAGGCACGTAATAACAATTTATCAAGTTCTCAATCTCGCCTTATGGGCAAAATTAGGTATCGAGTTCCTTCAACTAGGGCAACAACTTTTGCTCCAATTCTAACCCTATACCTGAAACTTGACCATTGTTAATCTTCCTCTTTAGATCTTCTAAATAAGCTTGACAATTTAACTTCCATTCATCCAGTTATTTCCACAGAAATGAGAATCATCTCATTTAGCAACACCACTATTAGGCTTCAAAAGCCCTTTGGGATTCAACTTTGGTTTGGCACCGAATAAGATTAAATCTTCACCTTGCCTGTCCACTTTCCTTTCCTATTTGCATTTCATGTGTACATCATCAATATGGACGTAATTCATGCCTTTTGTAACGCTCTCCAAACCCGGGTCAGAAGTTTGGGGCTCACAACACACACACAGAATATATAAACCTATATATAAAATATTATATGCATCGACCCTTCTTTATACAATCACAGATCGCAACAAGTTAAAGTATGAAATCAAGCCACAACCTTAACTTTTATTACATCGTACCTAATCCCAACTAGTTCAACTTACAATTGATAATGATATCGTTCTTACAGTCTTGCATAACTCATCTACAATATAAAGCTCCTGCTAGCTCGATTCAACTTAACCTGGAATCTTAGCTGGCACATTGGACTGAGAATCCTCGTAATCAATAAATTTCCTTTTCAACTGTTAAAAATAATAAAATTTTTGCAAGAGTGAGCTAACTAGCTCAGCAAGTCATAATAGCAACAACTGAGGTTAAATAATAATCAATTGAAATAATTCAGAAGAATTAAGTTTCTGAATAAGCAATGATTAGAATTAGATATTCACTTTTCATTTTAAAAACCAAGGTTAGGCTGCTGATCAGTCACGCACTAACCCCAAGCAAGGCTCCCAGCTTTGCTTTTATTTATCAATCACTTGCCTTCTCTTTCTACGCTTCGATTCTATTTATGGATCACTGGTTTCCCTTTTCTTATGCCTCGCTGACTCTACTAGGCATCACAAGTATCTTTTAATATTCAATCTCATATTATTTTAATCGTCACATGGATGTCATAAGCTTTTATCTACCCTTCGTTTTACCCAAATCCGATTTACAGATTGAAAGTTATGACCAAAACAGTCAAACAATAACCATATAACACCTCAATCAGATAGCACGTAGCACATAGCATGCAAGATATTCGATCAAAATAATTTTTCAAAGAAGATTCAGGGTCAAAATTATTTTCTAGGTATTTAATACGAATTTTTGAACATTTTTCGGAATTAAAACGGGACTCCGAATCATTTTATAATTAAATAATAGGGTTTGAACACCCGAATCTCACTTTAAAATAATTTAATAATAATTATTGAGCCTTGAAAATAATTTAAAAATAATATTCTAAAGTTCGAAACTATTATTCAGAATTTTTAAATCCAAATAAATATTTAAATCTAATTATTAAATCAATTAAAATTAATTAATAATTAATTAAATTAATTAACCAATTAATATTAAATTAATCAATTAATTATAATAATTAAAAATTAATTAAAATTAATTAATAAAATAAATCAGATTTATTTTTAAATAATTAAATAATTAAAATAATTTTCTGAATTTAATATAATTAAATAAACATTTTTCTGATTTTTAAAATAATAAAAATATCATTTTTAAAAATAATTTAAACAGCAGGGTTTAATTTGTAAAATGCTGAAAAACCTGGGGGTCAGGGGTAATTTTACCACCTTCTTCCCCCCTTCATCCCTGTTAGTCGCCGGCGAAACCATGGCCGCCGACCAAAAATTTCCCGGCGATGCTCCACCTGCAAAGAATCCCATCAAACTTATAGAAATTGACCATTTGAATTCAAGAAGCTTGATAACAGTTCCATTTCTGGTAAAAGCGTGGCTAAACGGCCGTAAATGGCGGTTAAAGAAACCGCCGCCGGCGGTGTCGGATTTTCCGATGACCCTAAAACAACATCCAACAGACAAATTTTTGGCATGGTTTGATTCATGGTGAGACGATCTACCTTTCTACAGTATCTAAACATTCCCAGATTTGACGGATCAAAAATCCGGCCAGAAGTATAAATTTTCCGGTGAATTCCTTCAAGAACACCAAGACCAAATTTGACATATAATATACCAAAATGACCAGAAAAATATTATCTACACGATAGAATCATCAAATCATATCAACAATATCAAGATCAAATTTTCATAATTTAATCTTTAATAAATTTGAAATGAAATAATTCATTAAGAAAAATACCTTGATTTCTGTATCAAAATAGATGGTGGATTCGGAAAGAGGTTTTCGAGAGCTTCGTTTTGATATATTGCACGCCCGAATCGGAGTTCGATAACGCATTCGTTCGTACGTCTTCGTTCGTACGTTTGATTCTCAAGAACGTAACATTTTTAGGGTTTTTCTCTGTATTTTCTATATTTTTATTGATCGATTATGATTACACGAATAAAATGAAATAATAAAAGGGCTATATATATTTATGGAATATTAGTTCATGTTGGATCATTTTGGATCGATAAATTAGTTATTTAGCCGCTAAGTAACTGCAAAAACGATCCGATTTGATACCCGTATTTGATAATTATCCAAACCAGGCTTCTTATAAAACACTTTATATGAAAATAACGTAATAATATCCCGTCTTTTGAGAATACGGGTTTTGTTGATTCACCGAAATGATTATCGTATCGAAAATCTTGCGCCGGGCCGTGCACAGGTCAAACCGTAATCCGGTTTGAAAAAGTCAAAACACGGAAAATGTCCGGAATTACCAGATTAGGTTAGGAAGGAGTTTTCGGAAGAGTTTCGGGTTGTAAAAACGTCAAAACTTGGACGATATCCGGCTTTATAAAATAATTTTGTAATTATTCAGAAAATAATTGATAAATTCATAAATCAATATAAAATCATATAACAGTCCAAAAATTACCAGAAAAATACCGTAATTATCTATATTTTATTCTGGTCATAATAAAATTGACATACTTATACTCTACCACATATAAGCATCCACATATCCACACCAATCATCAGATAATTCACCAAAAATCACATAATAATCACATAAAAATTATTTATTGATAAAAATAATTACACGCGACATCCCGGATATTACATCCTTCCCCCCTTAAAAGGATTTTATCCTCAGAATCACACTTAGGATCAGATAATGATACATTCAAGTATCCCACTTCTATTTTCTCAGGTTAATTCCTCAACCTTATAACTTTTTATAAACTTTTACTCGTAGCATCATTCATTACTTAACAACCTCTCGCTGACATCAAATTCTTTTATTGCTCAAATAACTCAACTCAAGTCTCCATTTTATATATAATAGAGCTTAATTGATTTTCCTGAATATATACATATAAATATCCTATGAACCAGCTATACGGTTGGCAATGAAGCCAACTCACTTACACTTATCCTGCTTCTTTTACTGTCTCAAAGGACCAGCATAACGCATATTAATTCCCTTCTCTTTTTATTTCTAGTAATTCGTGCTCATGAGCATTTCCAATAGTTACTGGTTGTTGAACTTCATTCCCACATGTTTCTTTGTTTAATTAACCTAGTTTATAATCGCTTCCAATCGCATTCGAGGCTCCTTAATCATTCTCTTAATCTTCTCGTCCATCTGCGAATGATATACTGAAACCATGTCGTATTCGATTTCTAACGTTCTCGATATTACTTTAGAATTAAGAATCAACTAGAAAATCTTGACTGGATATGATTGACGCACAAACTTATCACCATATCTTATTTTCTTTGAATTATAATCGAGTATATTTGCTGAGCGAAAATCTCTTACTACTTTGAAGGAAATACACTAGCCTGGAGGCATCACCGGTATATTCTAACCTATATTATTATTTACTTTTATTTTAGTAAGTTCTCATATGAAACTGGTTGCACTGCTCTCCTTGACGTTTAGTCACATATAACACTTATTCTTTCTTTGTGCCATACTATCAGAAAGTCTTCTTTGACATCTATGTCTCGTATCATATTCTCGGAGTAGCTTGAATCTCTTGAGCTATTGAGGTTTAACCAAATTCCTATCTTTTAGTTTTGCCTTACTTAATGCCCCGTTCATCTTGGAGTGGTATATATTATTCTGGTTCGACATAATTCATCATATTCTGAATACTCCTGTCAAATCTCAAATCAAATAATATTGATCATTTACAATAAATTTCTGGATCTGATGATGTACCTTCATTTCTTCAAGCAGCAACAAACCCACTTATTGGACAAACTGTTTATTAACAAACGAGAATGATTAGGTTTGGATAACCTATCAATAATAATGTAATTAACGCTTTCCTCACCTTTGGTTCTCAGGTGACTTCATTACGACGTCTCTTGGCGAAATATATCTATCTTTATTTTTTGAAAATCAACGGTTATAATAATCCATATAGCCTTTGATGTTTCGTCCTTATTCCTGGGTAGGTATAACATTTACTTACATATTTCTCCCTTTTTCTCTTCACGTCTGGTCACTAGATTTTTTCCTTTTAGCCCTCGGTACTTGATCGTATTCCTGGGGTGCATTCCATATCTCAATTTACAAATGTTTCCTAAATTTATTTATTTTTTCCACCATACTTCTGTCTTTCATATTACCCATATCTTACCTATATCCTGGCATCTTATAAGGTTTCTTTATCACCCTTTTGATTCCTCTTCTCTGTTCTTCATTCTCATAGCTCATTTAAAACCGAACTCTTGACATTAATACCCATTTTGCTGTCATATCAAATTAGATATTAATACGAACTTTAATGCTCACAACATCCCATTCTGAAGTAAAAATCAATCATCTATATTAATACTACTTTTGATATTTAACAACCTAAGTATCAACGTCAATCAGAAACTTAATTAAAACTATATCTCATATTTTGTCCAAAACCGAAATACTTGATAAATCATTTATTGTATGATTATCAAAACATTTTAGAAACAAGACATCCTTTAATAAAAATTTATTGCAAATGATAAAATCTCTTTTATTACCTAATAAAATCTATATTTGTGTAGTTATTAATCTCTACTTTATTCCACCTCCCTTCTTCCTTTCCTTCCTCCTCTTTGCTCTATCTTCAATTTTTTTTAGTTCTTGAAAACATTTTTCCTACTTGTCCATACAAGTAAATTTTTATTTATTTTGTCTATTACAAAGGCATATTCATCCAAGTAAAGCCTCATGCACTTGCAGCAACTTCTGAATTCTACTGGCGTCCATACTTTCTTCATATTCCTCATTGCTTGGATTTCGGAATCGGGGGTCACATCAAACTTTGACTTAATTCAATTGGAATCGATCTCCATCTAACTGACCATTAATTGGTAAAATGAACCAATTAACTCACTTAATTGATCAATTATACCAGGTGATGACTAGCTAAATGAAATCAAAGGCCATTTATGTATAGTCGAATTGGTTGTAACAACCTTTTTCAAGAGCCGAGATTACAATTATTTGAAGTATCAACAAGAATATATGTTAGATCTATTTTAGATGTCATGTCTAATCTGATTTGTGTTTAGTTTTTAGAACTTAACAACAGGACATATCAGGACTTACTGAAATCAGAACTTACTAAAGTCAGAACTTAATATCAGAACTTAAGGCGTCAGAAGATATATATCAGGACTTAAGTGCGGGAAGACTTCAAATAAGGAATGCGGCTGATTTATAGGAGAATATCTGGACTAAAATAAAAGAAGATATGAATGAAGAGTTAGAGGACTAGAAGACTTGTAGAAGATATCTGATTGATATATTTTAGGATACAGAATTATATTCCATATCAATTAGAAGATATCTTGTAACTATGTAATATATAAACACAGACTTAGGGTTTACACTAGAGGTGTTATCATTATCGAGAAACATTATTCATTGTAACCTAGCAGCTCTTAGTGATATTATTCATCACTGAGAGAGAACAACAGTTCTATTGTAATAGAGTTTATTTGAATATACTTCATCTTTGTTACATACTTGTGTTGAAATCGATTTGATTATATAACACTATATTCAACCCCCTTCTATAGTATTGTGTGACCTAACAAGTGGTATCAGAGCTTTTCTGTTAACACACATACAGTAAAGATCCAAATAACAATCATGTCTGAAGAAACACAAACCCAACCAAGCCCACCAAAACTCAAGAAACTCAGAACACTCAAACCCACAGTCGATATGAGATAATTAGGGTTCCCATACTGAGACCATCTGAGTATCCCAAATGGAAAGTGAAGATGGCTATGTTTCTGGAAGCTACAGATCCAGAATACCTTTACAGAATCAACCAGCAAAGACCATACCAAAGGAAGAAAGTCAAGGACAGTTGCTCTTAAAGCTGAGGAGGAATCTTCTAAAGTTGTTGTCTCAAAGAAGGGCAAAGGAAAGGCTCTCATCATAATGTCTGATTCAGAATCATCATATTCTGATGATGATGATTCAGAAACTAAAAGTTTATCTGAAGTTGATGTTGATGCAGAGATGATGCAGCTGTGTGCTCTTATGGTGAAGGGTATCACAAAGATAGCCTACAAGAAATTTAGAAAGGGCAAGAAGTTTTCCAGGAAAGGTGGAAGTTCTGATAAGAAAGGGTTCAGAAAGTCTTAAGGCAAATGAGGAAAGTCTGACAGAGGAGATAATTCAAATATCAAATGCTACAATTATGGTGAAAGAGGTCACATATCTCCTGACTGCAAGAAAGGAAAAAGTGATAAAGGCAAGGCACTTGTCACAAAGAAGAAAAACTGGACAGACAATTCAGATTCTGAAGATGAGGTGAACTATGCCTTGATGGCAAATACTGATAGCAGCCCTGAAACTGCTGAATTGAAGGTACCTCAAACAACCTTTGCTTTTCATACTGATGATAGTACTGAGTTAAGATTATACCTTAAAACCATGTTCATTTGTTTTAGAGATCATAATTTAACATGTGAAAGATTAACATCTGAAAATCTTGATCTTAAAAATAGAAATGACTATTTAGAAAAGGAGTTAGTTTTTCTTCATCAAACTAAGAAAGAAAGAGATGATGCTTTGAATGTTAGAGATGAAGTGCTAAAATTGAATGAATCTCTAAAAACTGATTTAGAAAAAGAAAGAGAGATCATCAGAACTTGGACTAACTCTGGCAGAACAACTCAGAATTTACTAAGTAATGGAAATTGGAAAGAGGGCTTAGGTTATGGAGATGATAAAAGTGAGAAAGGAACTGTGCAAATTGAGTCAATTGTTGTTAAACAGACTACTAAGCCAAAGGTAAGTCCTGTTAAATTTGTAGCAAAGACTGTTATGTCTGATTCTGAAAAGATGAAAGATTCTAGGATAGAAGTAAAAGAAAAGTCAACTTCTGATAAATTAAAACAGGATAAACCAGCTGAAGTAAACATAGGCTTAATGACAAAGAAGCAGCTTAAGCATAAGCTGAAAGAGATTAGAAATGTGAACAAGGTAAAGGAAGCTAGGATAAATAGGAATGGAAAGGAAGGTGTGAATAAAAGCAATATTTATATGCCTGTTCCTAATGCTCCAAGAAAGAAATGTTACAATTGTGGAAACTCTAACCATCTTGTTTCTTTTTGCAGGAAAAATAAAGATATAGACTCTTTACCTCCTAAATCAGGAATTAAGTGTGGCGCCCTCCAAACCCGGGTCAGAAGTTTGGGGTCCACACACACACCTTAATTATAACCTGCTTATAACAATAATAAAGATAATAATAATTATATGCAGTGACCCTACTTATCCACCACCACGGACCGCGACAGGTTAAAGTATGCACACAAGCCAACACACTAATATATTACAAACCGTTCAAATCCCAACTATTTCAACTCACACTGAGTATCAAACATTATTACAAACTTTTACAAACATAAATTATCCCAAAAGAAGTCTACTAGTTCAGCTTTCTCAACCTGAACCCCTAGCTCTCGCGCTGGACTGGGAATCTTCTTTACCAACTGGTTCCTTTTTAACTGGAAAGAATATAAACAACATCGCACAAATGAGCTAACTAGCTCAGCAAGTCACAATAACAAAACTGAGAATAATGATCATCAGGTGAATATATTTATGATATCAAGTGAACAATGGATTATGATTTAGAATTGGATAATATACTTTTAATTTAAAAACCAAGGTTAGGCTGCTGATCAGTCACGCACTAACCCCGAGCAAGGCACACAGCATTGCTCTAACTATTGGATCCAAGGCACACATTCGCCTAACTTGACCATTATATGGTCTGACCACGAATCTGGTCCACAATTTTATAAAAAAAAACAATCCAATTCTAACATAATAACAGAATATGCAATAATAAACAATAACCAGAATCATTAACAACAATGACTGTTTAACAATGAAAGGGTTTCAATCTTTGTAAGGATCAATAAAGTAGTTTACAAGCTTGAATGCTGGGAACTGAAAGAATTGGATAACAAAAGAATCAATATTTCAGGGTTTCAAAGATTTGAGCTCTCAAAGCATAGGATATAATGGTTGAATGTATAAGTAATTCAGTTCAGTGTTTGGGATTTTGTTTGCATGTATTTATGGAATAGTATCGTATACTTGAGGTTCAAGTTTGGGTTTATAATAATCAATGGCTTAGAAAGAATATGGTTCATAGCTCAAGAACAATAACTGAAATCAGGGTTTAGGTTTCTGTGCTTCAAAGCACTTGCAATGTCAACAAGACTATCAAGAATTTCAATATCTCGAGAAAGTTCAGAACACTTGCCTGGAATTAGCTTACTACTCTGTACTCGCTTCCAATCACAATCGTCTTACTCCTCAACTATCTGTTTCCCTTTTCTACGCCTTGCCTCTTCTGCTCACATATCATAAACATCTATCAATCATCAACTCACAAGATTCTATTCAACGCACTCTTTTATCTACCCTTCGTTTTACCCCAAATCCGATTAACGGATTGAAATCTACGCAATAACGAAGTATACACCGCCTATATAGACCGATAGTCAAACCACATGTCACATATAACACATAATACATCACGTAATCAAGGACATATCATTTATAAAGAAGTCTTAGGTCATAAATGTGCTTTCGGGTATTTAAAATAATTTTTAAAACATTTTTCGGAATTAAAACGGGTCGTTGGATCAAATTTCAAGTTAATAAACAGGGTTCGGCTGACCAATTCTGGCTCCGAAACAATTTTAGAATAATTATCGAGCCTTGAAAATAATTTAGAATAATATTTTAAAGCTCTAAACTATTTTTCAGAATTTTTAAATCATTTTTAATAATTAAATCTAATTAAATAATTAATTAAAAATCAATTAATAATTAATTAAATCAATTAATCAATTAATTTTCGAATTAATTGACTAATTAATCAATTAAAAATTAACTGAAATTAATTAAATAATTAATTCAGATTTATTTGTGAATTAAAAATAATTTTCGGAATTAAAATAATAATTTTTAGAATTTTCAGAAATTAAAAACGAATTTTTATAATAAAAATAAATGGGAAATATGATTTTTAAACATTTTTAAAACATGAATCCTATTTTTGCAAAGTCTGAAAACTACAGGGACCAAACTGCATCGTCCCCAAAACTTCAGGGACCAAACTGCAATTTTTACAGTCCAGTCGCCGGAAAACACAGGGGTGACCGGAGAACACGATTCCGGCCTCCTCACCTTGCCACAAGCTCCAGATCACTTCTACACAACACCAGGAACACAACCATGCAATCAAAACAACCTAACAATCCCTGATTTGGCCGGAATTTGGCCGTGAAATTTCCCAGTTTCCGGCGAACATCGGAAAACTTCAAAACACAACTCCCTTCTCTACAGACTTCGTTGGTTCATGAAACTTATACGACTGGATTGCTAATTTCACAGAGAACACAATCCACTATATCACAACATCAATCTATCACAGAATAAGAAACCCCCAAATTTCAATTAAGAACATTCATACGGGTTATAAACCCTAATTTTAAAATTCGAAAATCAAACTCAAATTTGAACATGTTATTGAACTCCAAATCAGACGTATGACATATGAAAATCATCAGGAAAACAAGCTCTACAACATACAATCATCAAATCATACAAACAATCATCCGAACAAAAATTCATATTTTTAATAAAATAAATTCGAAAATAATTAAATTTTTAGAAATTCAACCTTTGATTCTGTAGGGGTATGGATTACAGATTCTGATAGAGCTTCTCAAGACCTTCAAATCCAGTACTCGAGCTTTTCAAACAAAGATCACTAACACCTTCAAAAGTTGGTTTGATTCTCAGAAAGGTTTATGAATATATGATTTTTCTCTGTAAAATTATATATTTATCTGTCTGTAAATGATTTTGATACGAAATAAAATACGGTAAAAGGCTATTTATAATTACGGAAAATTAGTATCCCGTTGGATCATTCCGGATATAAAATGGTACGTTTATTTATAAAAACTGATCCAAACGGTATCGGTTTTCGGGATAGTTATCCCAATCAGTACAATTTGTACTGCGGTCTTGGTCTCAGCACCCAGTTACACGTACTACGAAGTGATAATTGGGATAGTTTAATAAAAAGCTCCCGTTTATCGAAAATACGGGTTTTATTAATTTACCGAAACGAATATTGTATCGAAAATGTTGTGCCGGGACCCGCGCAGGACAAACCGTACGCCGGATCGAAAAAGTCGAAACATGGAAAATGCTCGGAATATTACAATTAGGTTAGGAAGGAGTTCTCGGTAGAGTTTTGGGTTCCAAAAACGTAACAACGGTTGACGTCGGTTGGTTCCCGTTTTTATAAAATAGATTTTAATTACCCGGAAAAAGATTTTAAAAATTTCATATGATTCTTATAAATCTATAAATCAACACAAAAATAATTAGGAAGATATAACAATTATCTATATTTTATTTGGGACATATAAAAATAAAATACTCAATTAATATTATTTTTGAATATTCAAGTACATATATCACTTAACAATTAACTCACAGAATAGATACTGAACACACATATTAATTATTTAATAGTAAAAATAATTACACGTTATATCCCAGATATTACATCCTTCCCCCCTTAAAAGGATTCTGTCCTCAGAATCTCCTAAGAAAATAAATGAGGGTACTTTTCTCTCATATCACTTTCTAACTCCCAGGTTGACTCTTCAACCTTTGGGTTTCTCCACAATACTCTTACTAACTTTATCACTTTATTTCTCAAAATTTTCTCTCTTTCCTCTAAAATCTCTATTGGATTCTCTACATATGATAAGTCTGCCTGAAGCTCTATTGGCTCATATTCTATTACATGCCTGGAGTCTGGATTATATTTCTTGAGCATCGATACATGAAAAACATTGTGAATGTGCTCCATGTGAGGAGGTAATGCCAATTCGTAAGCGACTTTGCCAACGCTCTTTAGGATCTCAAAAGGTCCGACATATCTTGGGCTTAGCTTCCCTTTCTTCCCAAACCTCGTTAGTCCTTTCCACGGTGATACTTTCAATAATACTAAGCTCCCTTCTTCAAATTCCATGTCTTTCCTTGACTGGTCTGCATATTTCCTCTGACGATTTTGTGCGGCTATTAATCTTTTCTGGATAAGTTCAACAACTTCCTTTGTCTGCTGCACCAATTCAGGTCCGAGTATTTTACGTTCTCCTACTTCGTCCCAATATAATGGAGATCTACATTTGCGTCCATAAAGGGCTTCATAAGGTGGCATCCCAATGCTGGCGTGATAACTGTTGTTATAAGCAAATTCTACCAGGGGTAAATGCTCGTCCCAACTTCCTTTGAAATCAATAGCACAAACACGTAGCATGTCCTCGATTGTCTGGATTGTTCTTTCATTCTGGCCGTCCGTCTGCGGGTGATAGGCCGTACTCATCTTCAATTTTGTTCCCAAACATTCTTGAAAACTCTTCCAAAATCTTGAATTAAACCTTGGATCTCGATCAGATACGATAGACACTGGAACTCCATGACGAACTACAATTTCTTTTAGGTACATATGAACTAGCTTGTCGAGCGAAAATCTTTCATTTATAGGCAGAAAATGAGCTGACTTGGTAAGTCTATCCACTATAACCCAAATGGCATCATGATTAGCCCTTGTCTTTGGTAATCCAACTATGAAATCCATGGTAATATGTTCCCACTTCCATTCTGGAATCTCCAATGGCTGTAGCAATCCGCTTGGTCTCTGATGCTCCGCTTTAACTCTCTGACAGGTATAACATTTGCTAACCCATTCCGTAATTTCCCTCTTCATATTTGGCCACCAATAATTCTTCTTCAGATCTCTGTACATTTTGGTACTCCCTGGATGGATGGAATATCTTGAACTATGTGCCTCTTGTAAAATTTCATTCTTTAACTCCGTCACTGGTGGAATCCAAACTCTTGAAGAAAACCTAAGAATACCTTGATCATCTTGTTGCGTGCATAATTCCTCACCTACCAAACTATTTATATCTTGATCCATTACCTCTTTCTGGCATTTCTTTATTTTCTCCAGTAACTCCGGGTGGAAAATCATACTGTATACTTTTGCTTCTTCAGGCTTGCAAATTTTAACCTCCAATTCTAATTTCTGAAATTCTTTATATATTTCTTCAGGTACAGATAACACATTTAACCTTTCCTTCCGACTTAACGCATCTGCTACAACGTTCGCCTTACCGGGATGATAATTAATCGAGCAATCATAATCCTTGATCAACTCTAACCATCTCCTTTGCCTCATATTAAGTTCCTTCTGGGTAAATATATATTTCAAACTTTTGTGATCCGTGAAAATCTCACACTTTTCTCCATATAAATAATGTCTCCAAATTTTCAAAGCAAAAACTATAGCTGCTAGCTCCAAGTCATGAGTAGGGTATTTTTGTTCGTGTGGTTTTAATTGTCTTGACGCATAAGCAATCACCTTGTCATGCTGCATAAGAACAGATCCTAGTCCCTTATGAGAAGCATCGCTATAAATTACGAAATTCCCTTGATCGTCCGGAAGTGATAAAACAGGTGCCGTGATTAATCTCTGCTTCAATTCTTGAAAACTTCCTTCGCACTTGTCGTTCCATATAAACTTTTCATTCTTTCGTGTAAGCTTTGTTAATGATGTGGCAATCCTTGAGAAATTCTGAACAAATCGACGATAATATCCTGCTAATCCTAGGAAACTTCTTACCTCAGTGGGTGTTCTCGGTCTCTCCCAATTCGTAATTGCTTCGATCTTTGCCGGGTCCACTTTGATCCCTTCATTACTGACTATGTGTCCTAAGAACTGAACTTCCTGTAACCAAAACTCACACTTCGACAGTTTAGCATATAACTTCTTCTTCCTTAAAATCTCCAAAGCCGTTCTCACATGTTCCGCATGATCTTCTTTCGTCTTGGAATAGATTAAAATATCGTCTATAAATACAATAACAAACTTATCCAAATACTCTTTGAAAATTCTATTCATCAGATCCATAAACGCTGCTGGGGCGTTGGTCAATCCAAAAGACATCACTAGAAATTCATAATGTCCATACCTTGTTCTGAAAGCTGTCTTTGGTATATCTTGTGGCTTGATCTTTAGTTGATGATATCCCGATCTTAAATCAATTTTGGAGAAATACTTGGCTCCCTTCAATTGGTCAAATAAATCATCGATTCTGGGTAACGGATACTTGTTCTTGATTGTCAGCTTATTGAGCTCCCTATAGTCAATGCACAGTCTCATGCTTCCATCTTTCTTCTTGACAAATAATACCGGGGCTCCCCACGGGGATACGCTAGGTCTAATTACTCCTTTCTCTAACAATTCTTGCAATTGCCTTGCTAGCTCCTTCATCTCAACAGGCGCCATTCTGTATGGGGCTTTGGACACCGGTTCTGTTCCAGGTTCTAAGTCGATCGCAAATTCAATTTCTCTATCTGGAGGAAGTCCTGGTAATTCGTCGGGAAATACGTCTGGAAATTCATTCACTACTGGAATATCTTCAAGTTTTGCTGGCTCCTGACTCCTGTCGATTACATATGCTACGAAATGCTCACATCCTTGTCGTAATAATTTCTTGGCTTGAATCATTGTTAAGAACTTCTTTATTTGTTTCTGACCTTTGAACGTTACTATTCTTTCGTCTGGCGTTTTCACCATTACTTTCTTATTCCGACAATCTATCTGAGCATCATGCTTAGATAACCAATCCATCCCTAATATTACATCAAATTCTCCTAACTTAAATGGTATCAAATCTACACAAAACTTACTACCAGAAATTTCAACCTCACAATTTCCACAAACTTGGTTCACAGTTACACGTTCTTGATTTGCTAATTCCACAGTCATTATTTCATTTAAGCATTCCACTGGACAATTTAATTTACTAACAAAGTCTTGTGAAACAAATGATCGAGTTGCTCCCGAATCTATTAACACTTTGGCACATAAAGAATTCACATTAAGCGTACCTGCCACGACATCCGTATCCTGGATCGCATCTTTCACCGACATGTCAAAAACTCTAGCCCTTGGAGTCTCATTCACTGTTGGGGTAGATCCCATAATCCTCAATGCATTACTGACTGGGGCTGGTGTCTTGCAATCCCTGGCCATATGTCCTGGCTTTCCACATTTAAAGCATGTAAATCCAATGACTGGAATCTTCACTGCTGGATTCCGGATAGGCTGATCCTTATTTGCTGGCTGATTTCGGCACTCCCTTGAATAGTGCCCTTTCTGGTTGCATTTAAAACATACCACATTCAACTTGTTACAAACTCCTCCATGCTTCTTTCCACAAACTTGACAATCTGGAAAAGTTAATCTCAACTGATTCGGCTGATTTACATTAGCTGGACGATTGCCTTGTCCTCCGTCTCCTGCATTTTGTCTTCTGAAATTAAAATTTCTCCCTGGCTGAAACTTGCCCTTCTTAAAATTTGGAAACTTCCCTGTTTGTGACTGACCCTCACTTCCCTCAACTTTCCTTTTCTTGCTTTCCTTATCTTTCTGGAACATCTCACTCTCTGTCTCTGCGATCATAGCCTTCTGTACTATTCCTGCATAAGTCTCTAATTCAAAAATAGCTACCTTTCCCCTGATCCATGGTTTCAAGCCTTGCTGGAATCTCTTAGCTTTCTTTCTATCAGTATCAATATACGACGGTACATACCTTGACAATTCCTCAAACTTCCCCTCATAATCTGTTACCGACATATTCCCTTGCTTTAGCTCTAAAAACTTCAACTCCATTTGATCCTGAACAAACTGAGGAAAATACTTGTCTAGAAACAATTCCTTGAACCTTTCCCAAGTAATAACATCCGTACCTTCCAATGTCTTCACCATCTCCCACCAATAGGTGGCTTCATTCTTCAGATAGTAACTTGCAAACTCAACTTTCTGTTCCTCCTTCACTTTCACTAAGGCAAATGCCTTCTCTATTTCCTTTAACCAAACATTTGCTTCAATTGGCTCTAAGGAACCCTTGAATTCTGGTGGGTTTATTGCCTAAAAAGTTTTGAAGGTTACCTGGGGATTGGTCTGTCTTTGTTGTTGTTGTGCTAGGTGAACTGTTTGTTGAGCCAAGATTTGAAGAATCTGGGCTATTGCTGGGTCCATAGGTCCTGGGTTCACATTCGGGTTTGTATCATCTTGATTGTTGTTGTTGGTTTCTTCATTTCGGGTGTTGGTGCGGGTATTTCTTTTAGGAGGCATTTTCTGTAAAGAATCAATCAATTTATTTAGCTTTTGAATCAAATATTTGCATAAAAGAAAAGTTTTGTAAAACAGGAATATCTCTTTTGAAAACAGTTGTAACTAAGTAAATTGCATGCTTCTTTATAGAATATAAATAGTTATGGAAAACGGGGTACATGGTATCACAGGGTATGACTGGTGCAATAAAATAGATGACAGTGCTGGAAAGGAAAAAGGTACTGATATATATAGATCAAAAGTTTTAGGGTAGTACAAGCGTAAAGACGCTTCGAAAGTAAAAGCAAAAAGGGTACAACAACCTATTCACTAGTCAGCATAGCTAGTCTATAAATACAACTCAAAAGTCTACTGATACACACTACACACTACTGTACATACTACATAACCATAACAACACTTCTCAGCATCTCCATCTCTGAATCTCTGACTCATGGCAAATCTGGACCTCCTATCTCCTCAAGCTCCTCTAGAACCCACTTAGCCCACTCGACTAGGAAATCAGGGGTGATGTCCGCATGTGTAGCCTCAGCAATCCTCACAGCAGCTGTTTTACGAAACGCCTGGAGCCTCTCTCTAAGTCGCCTCTCACCACTCCCCATCTCTCTGGTACGCATGATATGCAATAACTCCTGGATCTGACCCTGTAGAAATCGCTGCTCCATAAGGCAAGCCTCAAACTGATGATATGGGACAGGATAGGAAGAGAACTGGAAAGGTACTCCCGTGACTGAATGACTAGTAAAGCCTGAATCCGCAGGTGGGGGTCCTCTGATAGGTGGCCTCACACCTGGAGGTGGAATAGCCTACAGTGGTACGGGCTGCAACACCGGTGGAGGTAGAATAGCCAATGTTGATGGAACAACAGGACGTGGATCCAAAAACGGCACTCCAACTGAAGGCTCTGAATGATCAGCTGATACAGGAATAAAAGAGTCGGCCATCTCTGCTATCTGAAATCATATCGTAATATAAGAATCTCGTTCCATAACGCAAACTTATACTAATACCTGATATACCGAAGCACTCAACCTCTCAACGTTCTCTCATCCTATGCCTTACTTCTAATCTTAACCCTCTACCCATTCCCGTTAACCTAGGCTTGTGTCAGTGACTTATAACCTGTAGCTCTGATACCAACCTGTGGCGCCCTCCAAACCCGGGTCAGAAGTTTGGGGTCCACACACACACCTTAATTATAACCTGCTTATAACAATAATAAAGATAATAATAATTATATGCAGTGACCCTACTTATCCACCACCACGGACCGCGACAGGTTAAAGTATGCACACAAGCCAACACACTAATATATTACAAACTGTTCAAATCCCAACTATTTCAACTCACACTGAGTATCAAACATTATTACAAACTTTTACAAACATAAATTATCCCAAAAGAAGTCTACTAGTTCAGCTTTCTCAACCTGAACCCCTAGCTCTCGCGCTGGACTGGGAATCTTCTTTACCAACTGGTTCCTTTTTAACTGGAAAGAATATAAACAACATTGCACAAATGAGCTAACTAGCTCAGCAAGTCACAATAACAAAACTGAGAATAATGATCATCAGGTGAATATATTTATGATATCAAGTGAACAATGGATTATGATTTAGAATTGGATAATATACTTTTAATTTAAAAACCAAGGTTAGGCTGCTGATCAGTCACGCACTAACCCCGAGCAAGGCACACAGCATTGCTCTAACTATTGGATCCAAGGCACACATTCGCCTAACTTGACCATTATATGGTCTGACCACGAATCTGGTCCACAATTTTATAAAAAAAACAATCCAATTCTAACATAATAACAGAATATGCAATAATAAACAATAACCAGAATTATTAACAACAATGACTGTTTAACAATGAAAGGGTTTCAATCTTTGTAAGGATCAATAAAGTAGTTTACAAGCTTGAATGCTGGGAACTGAAAGAATTGGATAACAAAAGAATCAATATTTCAGGGTTTCAAAGATTTGAGCTCTCAAAGCATAGGATACAATGGTTGAATGTATAAGTAATTCAGTTCAGTGTTTGGGATTTTGTTTGCATGTATTTATGGAATAGTATCGTATACTTGAGGTTCAAGTTTGGGTTTATAATAATCAATGGCTTAGAAAGAATATGGTTCATAGCTCAAGAACAATAACTGAAATCAGGGTTTAGGTTTCTGTGCTTCAAAGCACTTGCAATGTCAACAAGACTATCAAGAATTTCAATATCTCGAGAAAGTTCAGAACACTTGCCTGGAATTAGCTTACTACTCTGTACTCGCTTCCAATCACAATCGTCTTACTCCTCAACTATCTGTTTCCCTTTTCTACGCCTTGCCTCTTCTGCTCACATATCATAAACATCTATCAATCATCAACTCACAAGATTCTATTCAACGCACTCTTTTATCTACCCTTCGTTTTACCCCAAATCCGATTAACGGATTGAAATCTACGCAATAACGAAGTATACACCGCCTATATAGACCGATAGTCAAACCACATGTCACATATAACACATAATACATCACGTAATCAAGGACATATCATTTATAAAGAAGTCTTAGGTCATAAATGTGCTTTCGGGTATTTAAAATAATTTTTAAAACATTTTTCGGAATTAAAACGGGTCGTTGGATCAAATTTTAAGTTAATAAACAGGGTTCGGCTGACCAATTCTGGCTCCGAAACAATTTTAGAATAATTATCGAGCCTTGAAAATAATTTAGAATAATATTTTAAAGCTCTAAACTATTTTTCAGAATTTTTAAATCATTTTTAATAATTAAATCTAATTAAATAATTAATTAAAAATCAATTAATAATTAATTAAATCAATTAATCAATTAATTTTCGAATTAATTGCTAATTAATCAATTAAAAATTAACTGAAATTAATTAAATAATTAATTCAGATTTATTTGTGAATTAAAAATAATTTTCGGAATTAAAATAATAATTTTTAGAATTTTCAGAAATTAAAAACGAATTTTTATAATAAAAATAAATGGGAAATATGATTTTTAAACATTTTTAAAACAGGAATCCTATTTTTGCAAAGTCTGAAAACTACAGGGACCAAACTGCATCGTCCCCAAAACTTCAGGGACCAAACTGCAATTTTTACAGTCCAGTCGCCGGAAAACACAGGGGTGACCGGAGAACACGATTCCGGCCTCCTCACCTTGCCACAAGCTCCAGATCACTTCTACACAACACCAGGAACACAACCATGCAATCAAAACAACCTAACAATCCCTGATTTGGCCGGAATTTGGCCGTGAAATTTCCCAGTTTCCGGCGAACATCGGAAAACTTCAAAACACAACTCCCTTCTCTACAGACTTCGTTGGTTCATGAAACTTATACGACTGGATTGCTAATTTCACAGAGAACACAATCCACTATATCACAACATCAATCTATCACAGAATAAGAAACCCCCAAATTTCAATTAAGAACATTCATACGGGTTATAAACCCTAATTTTAAAATTCGAAAATCAAACTCAAATTTGAACATGTTATTGAACTCCAAATCAGACGTATGACATATGAAAATCATCAGGAAAACAAGCTCTACAACATACAATCATCAAATCATACAAACAATCATCCGAACAAAAATTCATATTTTTAATAAAATAAATTCAAAAATAATTAAATTTTTAGAAATTCAACCTTTGATTCTGCAGGGGTATGGATTACAGATTCTGATAGAGCTTCTCAAGACCTTCAAATCCAGTACTCGAGCTTTTCAAACAAAGATCACTAACACCTTCAAAAGTTGGTTTGATTCTCAGAAAGGTTTATGAATATATGATTTTTCTCTGTAAAATTATATATTTATCTGTCTGCAAATGATTTTGATACGAAATAAAATACGGTAAAAGGCTATTTATAATTAAGGAAAATTAGTATCCCGTTGGATCATTCCGGATATAAAATGGTACGTTTATTTATAAAAACTGATCCAAACGGTATCGGTTTTCGGGATAGTTATCCCAATCAGTACAATTTGTACTGCGGTCTTGGTCTCAGCACCCAGTTACACGTACTACGAAGTGATAATTGGGATAGTTTAATAAAAAGCTCCCGTTTATCGAAAATACGGGTTTTATTAATTTACCGAAACGAATATTGTATCGAAAATGTTGTGCCGGGACCCGCGCAGGACAAACCGTACGCCGGATCGAAAAAGTCGAAACATGGAAAATGCTCGGAATATTACAATTAGGTTAGGAAGGAGTTCTCGGTAGAGTTTTGGGTTCCAAAAACGTAACAACGGTTGACGTCGGTTGG
The DNA here is from genome assembly GCF_009905375.1 of Apium graveolens. NCBI lineage: Eukaryota > Viridiplantae > Streptophyta > Magnoliopsida > Apiales > Apiaceae > Apium > Apium graveolens. The sequence goes on along the minus strand of NC_133648.1, from coordinate 65,353,269 downwards.
TTCCCGTTTTTATAAAATAGATTTTAATTACCCGGAAAAAGATTTTAAAAATTTCATATGATTCTTATAAATCTATAAATCAACACAAAAATAATTAGGAAGATATAACAATTATCTATATTTTATTTGGGACATATAAAAATAAAATACTCAATTAATATTATTTTTGAATATTCAAGTACATATATCACTTAACAATTAACTCACAGAATAGATACTGAACACACATATTAATTATTTAATAGTAAAAATAATTACACGTTATATCCCGGATATTACATTAAGAGTCAGCCTGTTAGGTTAAAACCACAAAATCCTTGTTTTCATTATGGTAGTTTATGGCATTCCATTTATACTTGTAATGAATATCATAGTTTGTAGTATGATTACTATCAAATAAAACCTTCTTTGAAGAAAGTTAGTGTAATTCCTTCTAGTGTAAATTCTGATATAAAGTCTGATAAACAGCATGTTAGCATAAACTCTGAAATTAAATCCGCTGCAAATGCTAACAAACTTAATAAGGCCAAAGGATCCAAGCAAGTCTAGGTCCTTAAAACTAACCAATAGTGGTCTTTGTGATTGCAGGGCAACAGGAAAAACATCCTAGTTCTTAACAGTGGATGTTCAGGACATATGACTGGAAATAAAGCCCTACTATCAGACTTTGTGGAGAAAGCTGGCCCAGGAGTTTCTTATGGAGATGGCAACATGGGAAAGACTCTGGGATATGGCAATATCAATCTTGGGAATGTCAGCATTGAAACAGTAGCTCTTGTCAAATCTGTGACAGAGGTTATCATGTGCATTTCTTTGAAGAACATTGTGAAGTTGTAAGTGATTCTACAGGGAAAGTGGTTCTGAAAGGTTACAGGCATGGTAACATATATGAAGCCAGACTTTCAAAAAATTCTGATGGTTCTGCAATTTGTCTGTTGAGTAGAGCATCAATTGAAGAAAGCTGGAATTGGCACAAAAGACTCTCTCATTTAAATTTCAACAACATAAATGAGCTAGTAAAGAAAGATCTTGTGAGAGGACTGCCAAAATCAGTATTTGCTCCAGATGGCCTTTGTGATTCATGTTAAAAGGCAAAACAAAGAAAATCTTCATTCAAGAGCAAAATAAATCCTCAATTATTGAGCCTTATCACCTACTACATGTTAATTTATTTGGCCCAATCAATGTCATGTCAATTGCAAAGAAGAAATATGTTATGGTTATAGTGGATGAGTTCACAAGATACACTTGGGTGTATTTCTTGCACAAGAAGAATAAAACTGCATCTACTCTAACTGATCATGTCAGACAGCTGGATAAATTGGTCAAAGATTATGTTAAAATCATGAAAAGTGATAATGGCACTGAGTTCAAGAATTCAATCATGGAAGAGTTCTACAAAGAACATGGAATAAAGGAGGAATTTTCTGTACCTAGAACTCCACGGCGGAATGGAGTTGTAGAAAGAAAGAACATGACTCTTATTGAAGTTGCACGAACTATGCTTGATGAAGCAAAGCTGCCAACCTACTTTTGGGCTGAAGTTGTGTAGACTGCTTATTTTACACAGAATGCTACACTCATAAACAAGCATGGAAAAACACCATATGAGATGGTGAAGAAAAAGAAGCCAAATCTGAAATACTTTCATGTATTTGGATGTAAGTGTTTTGTTCTTAAGACTCATTCTAAACAGCTGTCAAAATTTGATCGAAAAACTGATGAAGGAATTTTTATTGGATATCCACTTTCCACAAAAGCCTTCAGAGTCTACAATTTAAGAACAAGAGTTTTCATGGAATCTATCAATGTATCTTTTGATGATAAGAAGATTACTGGACTTGAAGATTTTAATGATTATGATCAGATGAGATTTGAAAAATGAAGATTTAAGTTCTGATTCTGTAAATTCTGATGGCTTAAATTCTGATCCTGTAAGTTCTGACGGGTTAAATTCTGATGTCATTGAAACCGTGGTAACTACTCCAAGTGAAAATGCACCTGTTCTGGGGGAGCAAGCTGAAGATCCTACCACAACTCAAGACTCTCAAGAAGCATCAGAACCTGTCACTGGCTCTTCAAGTTCTGATTCATCAAGTTCTGATGAGCCAAATTCTGATAATTCTGGAAACTCTGACTCTTCAAATCCTGAAGGATCCAACTCAAATTCTGAAGTCTCAGAGAGCATAACTACAGGGGGAGCATCAGAAAATGCTGATGGAGACAACATGGATCATGGGGGAGGATCCAGTTCTAGATAACAATTTCCATCTGTAACGAAGTGGACTAAAGCACATACACCTGACTTAATAATTAGAGATCCTGAAGTAGGTGTCAGAACTAGAACTGCAACTTCAAATGAATGTCTCTATCATTCATTTCTATCTCAGACTGAACCAAAGAAAGTGGAAGAAGCTCTTCAAGATGCTGATTGGGTGCAAGCAATGCAGGAAGATTTAAATGAATTTGAAAGAAATAAAGTCTGGACCCTAGTACCAAGACCAAAGAACAGATCAATTGTTGGCACAAAATGGGTATTCAGAAACAAAACTGACAGTGATGGCATAATTACAAGAAACAAAGCAAGGCTGGTTGCTAAAGGCTACTCTCAACAGGAGGGTATTGATTATGATGAAACATTTGCACCAGTTGCTAGATTGGAAGCCATAAGAATCTTTTTGGCTTATGTTGCTCACAAGAAGTTTAAAATCTTTCAAATGGATGTGAAAAGTGCTTTTCTTAATGGAGAATTGGAAGAAGAGGTATATGTTGAACAACCTCCACGATTGTAGATCCAAAATTTCCTAACATGTCTACAAACTTGATAAAGCACTTTATGGCCTTAAGCAAGCTCCAAGAGCATGGTATGAGACTTTAGCTCAATTTCTTCTGGAAAGTGGATTTAACAGAGACACAATTGATAAAACACTGTTCTATCTCAACCATGGAAAGGACTTACTTTTGAGACAGATATATGTTAATGATATCATATTTGGTTCTACAAATGCCAAACTCTGTGAAAGGTTTGCAAAGCTAATGCAGTCAAGATATCAAATGAGTATGATGGGAGAGCTTAGTTATTTTCTGGGACTTGAAGTCAAGCAAAATGAAGATGGTACTTTCATAAATCAATCCAAGTACACCATAAATTTACTCAAGAAATTTGGAATGCAAGACTGTTCAACTACATCCACTCCCATGGCCACTGCAACCAAGTTAGATAAAGATACTGGAGCACCAGTAGATATTATTAACTACAGAGGTATGATTGGCTCTTTACTCTATTTAACTGCAAGTAGACCTGATATCATGTATGCTACCTGCCTTTGTGCAAGATTTCGGGCTGATCCAATAGAACCTCATCTAATAGATGTAAAAATAATTTTCAAGTACCTCAAGGGTACAGCTGATCTAGGATTGTGGTATCCTAGAGAATCAGATTTTTAGCTAATAGGTTACTCAGATGCAGATTTTGCAGGATGCAAAATAGACAGGAAAAGCACTAGTGGAAGCTGCCAATTTTTTGGAGGAAGATTGGTTTCTTGGTTTAGCAAGAAACAGAAATCAATTTCCACATCAACTGTATAAACAGAATATATTGATGCAGGAAGCTGTTGTGCACAAATTCTTTGGATGAAGAATCAGTTACTGGACTATGGGTTAGAATTTTCTAAAATACCCATTTACTGTGATAATCAAAGTGTTATTGCTATGACAGGTAATCCAGTTCAACACTCAATGACAAAGCACATCAGCATTAGGTATCATTTCATAAGGGAACATGTGATGGAAGGTACAGTGGAATTGCATTTTGTTCCAACAGATCAACAACTAGCAGATATCTTCACAAAACCACTATGTGAAGCTACTTTTACAAGACTGGTAAATGAACTTGGAATGGTTTCAGGTTCTTTCTCAAAATCTGCTTAGTTTTTGTTCTCATGCATCAGACTTTATGATCAATATTATCTCTATGTAATCTGTGCTTAAACTGTAATATATTAAATGCTGATTGTTATCTGATGTGATTCTATATACTCTGATAGTATTTTGAATGTTCTGTGACTATTCAATCCAATGAGGATTACTGTGCTAGATTCTGGCCTAGTAGTCTTTAACATACTAGAAATCCCATGTTTGGATTAGTTGTTTATGTGGAAATTCATTAACACAAGCAAATTCTGATTTTGAGCTTAGTCAAATTTACTTTGTGTATCTGATTACTAAGTCATAAACTAGATTCTTGCGTCTTATCTGTCAAATTCTGATGTCAGTAAATCTTAAGGATGAACTACATGCTTGATAAGCCTGACTTATTCGAAGAAAAGAAAAGAAAAGAAATTGAAGTCAGGTAATGCCAAAAAGGGGGAGAAGGTAGTTAAGTCCAAATGCTCACCTACTCAAATACTGAAGAAGAAAGATGATAAAGGTGATGACCAGGGAACCCTAGCAAGGGCAAGGGTCAAGGTCAAGGGGAAAGTAGCAAAGTCTCTTCAAGGAAACTAATTTATGATGCTAGCAAATCTTCTACTCAAAAGAGGACAAATTCTGAAGCTGCACAAAATCAAAATCTGATAGCAAGTTCTGATACTCAAAATCTGATATCAAGTTCTGATGTTCTGATTCAAGCTGAAAGTCAAGACTCTCAGAAGTTCTTGCAAACTCTAAAGCTAAAGGGAAATCAGACTACTGTCTACTACAAAGATCCTAAAATTCAGAAACTTGATGAGGAGATTGCTAGAAGATTATTTCTCAAACATAATCCTGGAATGGATTTAGAGAAACTCAGGGAGGAAAAAGCTAGATTTGTAGCTGAGAAGACAAATCTAAAGTCTAAAGCTTCTGATGCAAAGAAACCTCCAAGGCCTAAGGCAAAAGGCATTGTGATCAAGGAAAAGTCAAATTCTGAGGCTTCAAAGCCCAAGACAAGATCACAAGTTGAGATTGATCCCAAAAATAAAGGGAAAGGAAAAATTGATGAACCAACAAAGCCACAGGAGATGAAAATTCCTCAAATCCTGATGAAACCTGTATGCAAACTGGCTCAAGTGTTTGATGATGCTTGTTAGGTCACACAACACTGTAGAAGGGGGTTGAATACAGTGTAGAATATAATCAAATCGATTTTGAACACAAGTAACAGTAAACAGATATATTCGATATAATAAACTCTGTTATAATGGAACTATTCTCTCTCAGTGATGAACAAATATCACGAGAGCTGCTAGGTTATAATGTATGATCTTCTCGATAATGATAACAGATATAGTGTAAACCTATGTCTGTGTTTATATAGTACACAGTTACAAGATAACTTCTAATTTATATGGAATATAATTATGTCTCCTAAAATATATCAATCATATATCTTATACAAGTCTTCAAGTCCTCTAACTCTTTTCATCCATATCTTCTTTTGTATTTGTCTCGGTCTTCTTTCCTGTAAATCAGCTTCCTTCCTTAACTGTTAGTCCTCCAGTACTTAAGTTCTGATATCCATCTTCTGATATTTATCTTCTGATAATCTAAGTTCTGATATCCTTAAGTTCTGACTTCCAGTAAGTACTGATTCCAGTAAGTACTGATATTTCCTGTTTGTTAAGATCTGAAAACTAAACATGAAACATATTAGACATGACATCTCAAATATATCTAACAATGTTGCTGCAGTAGATGAGACTGTTCAAACTCTGAAGAAAAGAAAGATAACTAAAGAATCTAAAACAACCTCTGACACAACTCAAGTTGTTCAGAATGAAGAACAACAAGCTACAGAAGATACAGCAAATCCTGATCAAGACATCAAGACATCAACCTCTGACAAAGCTCAAGTTGATTTGAATAAATTGACATTTAATGATAAGAGAAAACTCCTATGGAAGATTGTTAATCCATCAGATCCTAAGAAAAGCCAGCTGTTATCTGATTTCATGACCGTTGGATTGAAAGCCAGAGAAGCAAGAGTCAGAGCTGGACTAGGTTCTGATGAGGCCAAGATCAAGACATGAGTTGAAGTACTTACAAGAGATCCATTTCTATTGACTGACAAACCTCTTGAAGAAGTTACACAGAAACACCTTGATAAGGTTATATCTGTTCAAGTGGTACTGGATGCTCATGATAAACATAATGTCAAAGAAAATCTGATTTTATTTCTTGAAGATGGAAGAACATATCAATTGTTAAAATCAGATGTGCTGAACAATTCTCTGAAAGAACTTCAATTTTTTCATTATCTTTTAGAGATAAAGTCTGAGATTACCAGGAGATGGTCAAATTTCATTATGAAGACCATAAGAGATAAAGAAAGAATTTCTGGTTTAAGGGTTACAGAATTCATTCCAAGCATAGTTGAAGATGATGGAAGTGAAATTCCAATGAAGAGGGATTCTGCTAAACTTGAAGTCATTCTGAAAGAGAAATGTCTGTGCTAAAATGAAGATTTTTCTCATCCAAGGGTGATCAGACTTGATGATGGTTTGGAAAGAAACCATATCTCAGTATTAAGGACTGCAATCTACCAGATTGGAAGTCAGGGTGATGAATTGAAGTAAGTCAAAGCTACAATAGCTCAAGTCCTAAGGAATAAAGAAGAAAAGCTAATATCAAATTTTATCAAGAATCACTTTGGATTCAGATTGACTCAGTAAGATTGATTAAAGCTACAAGGACTGTAAGTTGTAGTTAGTTGTCTTATTAAACTCTCATTATATTTATACTTAAATGTTTTTGATATCATCAAATCTATTAACTTGTATATTTTGTATAATTGACAAGTTGTGGGAGATTGTTAGATATGTTTGAGATGTCATGTTTAATCTGATTTGTGTTTAGTTTTCAGAATTTAACAATAGGACATATCAGGAATTACTGAAATCAGAACTTACTGAAGTCAGTACTTAATATCAGAACTTAAGGCGTCAGAAGATATATATCAGGACTTAAGTACGGGAAGACTTCAGATAAGGAATGCGGCTAATTTACAGGAGAATATCTGGACTAAAACAAAAGAAGATATACATGAAGAGTTAGAGGACTAGAAGACTTAAAGAAGATATCTGATTGATATATTTTAGGAGACAGAATTATATTCCATATCAATTAGAAGATATCTTGTAACTATGTAATATATAAACACAGACTTAGGGTTTACACTAGAGGTGTTATCATTATCGAGAAACATTATTCATTGTAACCTAGCAGCTCTTAGTGATATTGTTCATCACTGAGAGAGAACAACAGTTCTATTGTAACAGAGTTTATTTGACTATACTTGATCTTTGTTACATACTTGTGTTGAAATTGATTTGATTGTATAACACTATATTCAACCCCTTTCTTGTGTGACCTAACAATATCAATAACAAACGAAAGTATACTTTCTATCTTCAATCGTAAGGTATTCTTCAAAAATTTGGGCAGCATCTCCTTTATATTATTGACTACCAGTCAGACTCAAGCCGGCACCAACAATCAATCACACAACCAACAATTAACCCAGAAGTAGACCAATTAACTTTCGCCTTCTAAACTCAACATTTCACCACCATACATAATACTAATAAGTATAACTCATATCTTTAGTTCAGCTTAAGATTATAGCGAATAATTCTTCTTATACCATACCTTTTTTCATATCTTCTGATCATAACAGAATATCACAAATGAGTACCATTACAACTTATTTTAGAATTCTTCTAGTTCGTGTTTCAATTCAAGCTCTCTAATTAACAATTTATCCATCCTTGAAAACATACACTTATTCTTATTAGCCAACTTGTTTAACTTCTGATAACCACCACGTGGTCTTAACCAACACTATTATAATCTTGTGAAAGAATTCTTTTGGTTTTAAAACATCACTTGAGTGGGGAAAACCCAACCATTCCTTGGTGAACACACCCAAGGTTTATTCGTAACTAGCATTTCTTCGATCTTGAATCTTCATGACAAATATCTCCCACAAGATTGAGGTATGCTTCATCTTCACAATGCGTTAATCGATTATCTGGTTATTATTAAGAATTTCGTCATTCGCTTCCGTTGTCCAATTTATCATTTGCCTCATCTGATATATGCAACTTTACTTTCTTGTTTCTCTAGTTAATTTACCTCATACTGTTTGCTAATTACTCCAATTCACGCCAAAATCTCATGCTTACAACGTATCATGTATACAGATTTCCGAGTCTGATTTAATGTGCTCGTAACAACCACGTTATCGGCATAGTAGTTCTTCTCTACATGTAAATGTCCACCATTTACTGGCTTGCAATTATCCACATAACTCCATCTGCTATACGGGTTCATTTCACTTCTTTTTAAAATATTCAAAGAATAGATCTTACACAAGAAGGAATTTGTGTATATGATTCTGGTTAGAAACTTTTTGTAAGGGATAAGAGTACAAGGAAACAATCGGAAGGATTCATGAATCAACAAATCATGACTGAAGAAGAAAGAATGAATAATGATTTACATAGGAATGAGACAACCATATTTGTACTCAAGATGTCCAGTCTTTCATACTATATGGCACATAGCACATGATTAGGTGGCGTCCCACCAGTCTCTTTGTCATTTCGACAAAGCGTCACACCATAATACTGCTTGTCCCAATTAAAAAACAATATTTTGAAGGAGAAGTGATTTGAAAGGGATTCAATAATCACCTTATAGAGCTGATCATGAAAGAAGTTCACACTTTACTTGAGATTCATAAAAATATATAGGATTATAGATAAGAATGATATTATTGGTGTAATAACCCCAATTTTTGGAATTTTTGAAACCCTTATGAATAGTGTTTTGCTGATTATGCTGATTTAGAAAACTTTTCATGCCACACTATGAAGGGGTTCTTTTATTGATCTTCTGGGATATTATTAGTACTCTATGTGGTATATAAGTGTATGTAAAGATCGTCAGAATCCAAATCCAAACACTTTGATTTTTCCCGAAAATCCACCAGATATCGAAAGAATTGAGTATAAGGTAACAGGATAAAAAGGATTTAAATTCAAGGATTGTAAGAGAGGATCATAAAAGGAATATAATGTATTGAGAAAGGTTAAGGGAACCCAAGTAATAAGATCCCGGGTATGATCCCTCAAACGATAAACGAAAACGAAAGTTAAGCGAACCATATAACAGATCAGCGGTCATTAGCCAAGTAATTAGAAGCTAATCAAAGAGATTAGTGGGGGTAATGTCATCAAAGCAATGAGAAGAGGACAAAGGAGGGAGGGTGACATCACATGGTGACATAAGCATGACCAAGCAAAGTGTGTTGTTGGTTGAATTAGAACCACACAAAAATTACCATGGTAAAAAGGTAACAAAATAAATCAAAAGCAATCAACCAAGCCAAAACAATTCATTTCATCAAAATTAGAAGTTGACTTCTCTTCTTCAATAACAAAAGCTCTCGGCTTTTTCTTCTTAAACCAAGGAAGAAATTTCAAAACCCTAGCTACACACCTTCAAAAATCAAGAGGTTCATTTCTTTAGCTTCCATAATTCATAACTTAGATGAGCCATAAGTTAAAGCTCAAGATTCCATGATTTACATAGCTAATCAATTCATCAAAGTTCTTGGTGAATAGTGTTTTCAAGAACTAACTTTGTGTTTTCTTATGTTTTCTTCAAGATTCAAGCTTAGTAAAGATAACTAGTGGTTAATTAAAGCTTCCTTATTGATTCTCCACTCTCCAAGGAAGGTATAACCCCTCCAAACCCTAAATTTATTTGAGTAATTAGGTTTAGTTTTGTTGTTATAATTCATGAGAGGCTTGCTTGTTGTGAATGTAGAGATTAGTTGGTTTTGTAAAGTTTTTGGAGTGGTAGTTCTTGGATTGTTGATTAATGAACTTAAGTGTAGTTTAAATTCATGTTTAAGAATAGTATAAATTGATAATGTGAAGTTTTTGGGGCTGTTATGATGTAGTATGAATGGAGTTTTGGTTGGGATGTTGATTGTGAGATGATTGTGAGATGATTTGGAGTGGTTTAAATTTGGGTAATCGCGTAAACATAGCCGTCGTAATGTCCGATTTACTTTAGGCTGTTTTTGTTCTTAACATTAGGACCCGTGAACTCACTGCTAGGTTTTGACCATTGCCATGATTAGATATTTCATGTTACGAGCTTCGTTTTGATATGTAGTTCGTTTGAATCCGATGAACGGTTTAGGAGAAACGACCGTTTTAAGTAACGGTGTTTCGCGAACGAATCATTACCCCTCGCCTTGCTTTGAAACATAGGTTAAAGACCTAAAGGGACTAATTGGAGTATGAAACAATTATGTAAAGTGTATTAGGCAGTTGGTAAGACACTCGCGAAAGAATCGCCTTAAAACTCATAATGGTTAATTTATTAAAAATGGTGGAGCCGAGGGTACTCGAGCGACTTAAGAGAATCAGTAAGCGCAAGCAAGCGTTAGAGTCTAAATTGGTTAAAGTATAGATTGATAAGTGACTTTGGTTTAATTCCAACTTATATGTTGTTTATAGGTTACCAGATTCGTCCCAAGTCATTTATAACCCCCAGTCGCTCAGGCAAGTTTTCTACCCGTTATTCTTGTGATAGATGCATAATGGTTATTTAGCAAATTCTTGCGATATATTGTAGCATGTGATATGGTATATATGCATGCCTGTTTCGTATTCTTGACACACATATCTGTTGATTCAGTTGATAATACCTATGCTAGAGATAAGCGGCAATTTGCATATACCCTTAGTATAGGGGACCCAAAGGTAAATATTTTTCTAAAACCGGGAGTCGATGCTCCCGAGTATAATATATATATTTATATATATATATGAATAGTTTTTAAAACTATTATTCGAATAAGGTTTATTCGATAACTTTATTTTATTAGTGAATATTATTATTTGAATATTCATTCGAGGACTTATGACTCTGATTATTTACTAATTATTATTCTTTATTTTATTAAAGAATAATGTGTCGATAATCAAACTTACTTTTGATTATTCAAATAAAGATAGTACTTTCGTATAAGTATATCTTTGGTTATTTAATATTCATTTCAAGTATAAGTTTTACAACTTCTACTTCAATTATTTTTATAAAGATTATTCTTCATGGAAATATTATTTAAATAATAATATTTAGATATTTTCTAATATATTGGGACTGATTTATTTTATTAAATCAGCATCACTCCAAACATTCTTAAAAATGTTTTACGAGTCTTCAAAATGATTTTAAAAGTTAGAGCGGATCCCAAAACTCATTTTTTTTATATTTAAGATCCTCCTTCCGAAGGGGATTTAAATACTCGCTCAAAACCTGAGGTATCCGACTCTGTAGTATGTTTTATATTCGCAACAAGGTTGCTGTCTTGATAAAAGAGTTTTTGATTGCTTACCCAATACTCGGGAAGTAAAATTCTTGGAACAAGTTAATCCATTAACAGGCATCGCCTGGGAAATATCGGTGAGTTTTCCTTTCCAACTAGATACTACTTCTTGGTGGAGCCGTATCAACAAAATTCTACTTGGGGAAAGTGGGGACGAGCTTTACGTTTCAGAGTCATGGATTTCATCTGAACTAGGAGTGGCGTAAGTGGTCGAGTGGCGCCGGCCCAGCCTAATTATATTGGCCCAAATGGCCTGGAAGTTCCGCTAAGACGGTCCATTCCTTGGGAGTCCAGTGTTCGGTTGACAAGTAAATCCGACAGGTTCTCCTCTACATGTAGAAAATGGTGGGGTTGTACTACTGCGACTGATCATCGTAAGTGGTCTTCCTGGCGCGACAAACTCCCGTAATGAGTTCATCATCCAGTTGGATATTTCTGCAACACTACCCAGAGCACCTCGATAGAAAGGCTACGGTTGGGCGATTGTTGAGTGTTGGCAGGGGCAAGCTTTCAAAATGATGTTTGCATCAAATGAAGTATCTCGTAACTTCATTTTATTTTGATGATATTTTAAAGATTGATTTTATACAAGTTTTGTCTTGTAGCTTAATCTATGGGATGAACTAATTATAACTTGAACGGTGATAGTTCAAGTAGTATTCGGAAAAGATATAAGTATATTGGAGTATCTTGTAACTTCATCTTTTAAATTTATATCTAGTAAATGATTATTTTATGCATGACAAAGATTTTCAGAAAAATATTGAGACAAGGTTAGATATATGAGATCACCTTGCAACGATATTTTATACAGTTATAAACTGGAACTCTGTGTATATTATGCATGGAAGAGGACTTCCAAGATTTTGAAAAGTATATATACATATTTACTGAATATTTTGCGACTTGGTCGCGGTAAGATATCAAACTTGGTTCATTTCTTCTTGACCAAGACTTTCATGAGTACTATGAGAATGCTCATATATTGTTAATCATTATACATATTATTTTGGTGGGCTTGTTGCTCACCCTTGCTTTCTTCTTTCATCACACGACAACAGATAGAAAAGATGAACAGGACCAAAATTCCAATTCACAAGCGGTTAGGAAACATTCAGCAGTTTTCTGGAAGCGTTGATGCTGTTGTAGCTGAGGTAGAAATTACCAATAGGCTAGACTTTCAACTTCTGATGTACCAGACTTATGTATCTATATGAATTGTAATAATGGCAAAGAAATGTAAATTTATTCAAAAACCCTTTTAAGGTGTAATGGCATATAATTTTGGAATAAAATGACTCGTGTTATTTTTGGATATTCATCTCTGAGACTATAACTTGTGGTGTGTGTGTTTATTGTGGGGTCACAGTACAGAGTAGTTGATTGTTTATTAAGATTGGGTGTTATTAAGAGAAATGGAATTCGTGAAAACCCGGATCCCCGACCCCGGATTTGGGGGTGTTACAGAAATGGTATCAGAGCTAAGCGTTATAAACCTCAGAGATGATATGATGTTAAAATAATAAGTTCACTTAGATAATAAGAACTCTTGCCAAGTTCATAGTCGGGCTACCTAACGTAGTACTGACAGTTAAAACCCTTATGGTAACCCTTATAAATATCGTGATAGAAGCGTAGTTCGTTATCGTAGATGGTAGCGGGAATTCGAACCCTGAGGTTGAGGAGCAACAACGCGATGATGTTTTATTACTAATTGGAGATCGGATTGTGGATCCGATAGAGCGTCCTAACGCAGGACCGGATGATGTTCATATTGAGGATGTTGTGGTTTAGGATGTTGTCCTAGATGGGATTGTTGCTGAGGAGGATCTCGTGGAGGATCCTAACAAGAATGAATAAAGGACCATTGAGGAATTGATGACCATGGTTAGGGAAACTACCAGAGGTAGGATTGGCCGGTCACTACCGGAGGTTCGTTCAAGTTTGTAAAGATAGTAGCCCCTTTAACGCGGCTTTCTCGTAAGACTGAGAAGTTTGAATGGACAGAGAAATACGAGAAAAGCTTTTAACAACTGAAGCAAAGGTTGGTGTCGGCCCCTATGTTGGCATTGCCGGATGGAAAAAGGAGATTTTGTGATTTATATTGACGCTTCGCATACGAAATTAGGGTGCTCTTATACAGCACAACAAGATACTCGCGTACGCGTCAAGAAAATTAAGGGAATATAAAATTCGATATCCCCACCCATGAGCTTGGGCTCGTGGCAATAGTTTTGCCCTAAAGATTGGAGGCAATACTTGTATGGAGAGAAGTGCGAGATTTACCTAAGCCATAAGTGCTCTAGTACATTTTCACGCAGAAAGAGCTCAACATGCGCCAAATGAGGTGGTTAGAGCTAATCAAGGATTACGATTATGAGATTCTTTATCATTCGGGGAAAGCCAATGTGGTGGCTGATGCCCTTAGTAAAAAGGAGAGACTCCAGATGATAATGTCTTTGAGAGAGTTTATAAGAGATTTTAAGAAAATGGAAACAGAAGTGAAGGTAACCGGAGCCGGTACCGAAAAGCTGTTTGAGATTGCAATACAGCCCGAATTATTGGAAAAGAACATATTATGCCAGAAAAAGTGATGAATGAAGGCAGAGAGCCAACAAATAGATAAGAGATTAATACCGAGAAAGATGATAAGGGAATAATGAGGTATTCCTACAGAATTTGGGTTCCAAATGTTCAAGAGCTTAAAGATGAGATCTTAGATGAAAGCTAGTTTGAGGAATAAGATTTAGAGCAAACCCTGAACGTGATAGTCAGGGAGGTCGCCATCAAGATAGAAGGAACCCATAACATGATGAAGTGGAAAATGATGATTTAAAATATGTAGGATGACCCCGATTATGGGGAGGAGGTGGGAATGTTCAGACTAAGGAAACAGAAGTCGAGTAAGGAAAGGAGACCCGAGACGGTACTCCTATACGAAAATTTATGGACCTTTCTAGACAGAACTTAGACTATTATCCCCAACCACCACCCTGAGGAAATAATGCGGTGAGAAATTCTTTCAGGACCTTTAAGTCGCTAAGCTCTCAGAGTTCCTACGAACAAGCTGACCCAGTCGAGGCAAGAGCCTGGCTAAAGGAAATATAGGAATCATTTGAGATTCTAAATGATTGACGAATCATAAAAGACTGTTTTTGTCACTTACCCTCCTAAGAGATAGGCCACTCGCTGGTAAAAGGCCAAGGAAGGCACGAAGCCAGAGGTTATAATAAACTGATTAAAGTTCAGTCAGTTGTTTTCGGGAAAGTACTTCCCAAGGTTATGGAGGTAGTGTAAAAGCTTTAGAGCCAGAACAAAGGCGGACGAGTATGATGAATTATGAATCTAAGTTGTAAAAGTTGTCAAGATTCATTCTGAGGACACGAATCCAGAATGACGGGATGTTTGAAATCAATGCTTACGTTGTGTTGGTTCATGAAATAATGATAAGAGAAAGGAAAATAAAAAGAAACTTAAGTGGAAAGGAATATAAAGGCAATAGAGTTTGAGGAATGATAAGGGAGTTGGGTATGAGGAAACCCTAAAGACTCGTAGCAATAGAAATAGAAAAGTATGTAATCGTCAGGATGAGGGTGATTCACCATGAGTTAAAATTGATGGTTGAAGGCATAAGAGATACCTATATTTTGTCCCCTGTAAGTTGGGAGGATTCGAGGAAACCTTGACATAGTTCAAAGAATAAATAATGAGACGCGGATAGACTGAGGAGACAAGGAAGTAAGAAATTAGGAAAATTGGATGAAGGAAGTGACCTTCAAGAATGTGAAGTGTAAGACCGGTGGCTTGATACCCAGAAAGGAAGACGCTAGGTATGAAAGATATCCCAATATTGAGATGACTATTGAGATAAACAACAAAAGTAAATGAGGAGTAATTAAGAAGAAGTTCACGTTGAACACGACCAATATCTTCCAGAACATCCCTGTTGTCATTACCAAATTAGGAAAGAAAAGCGGGTAACCATTGTTATCTTTTGAAGGCCATATGGGTTGACCTCAGTTTGAATAAAGATGCTATTGTGAAATTGGTATAGACTATCTGGATGGGAATGATTGAATAAGACACCCTAATCAGGGATACATGACTTGATTTATCCATGGAAGGACGCAAGTACCTTTTTAAAGGTGGAATTAACGATAGAATATCGGTAACTTAAAATGAATCCTAGGGGAATGCATTAAGGTTGGCATTTCACCCTTAATAGGGATAGTATGAGTTTTGACAGTATGAATTGGAAAGGATTAAGGTAATAACAACCTTTAAGAATCAGTGGAGAAATTTTTCAGAAGTATATAGACAATGATTCTGGTATTAATAAATGGTATCTTGATATGCCCTGTATCTAGGGAATACAGGAGGAACGATTCAAGGATAACCTTAGAGGTTTTACAAGGAAAAAGGTAATATTCAAAGTTCTCAAGAATAGAAATTTTGATAAAGGAAATGTGACGTAATTATAATAATGCTAAGTGGGGCATGTGTTAAACCACGAGAAAGTATGGATCAAACCAGTAAAGATCGAAATTGTTCAGGGCAATTAGGACCTAATCGAGAGTCAGTCGTGATAATGATTAACCTCTAAAGACTGAGGCAATAACTTACAGGAAAATGGTGATACTTTTTACTCATCAGATTTTAAAGAAAACATCTTCACTCAAGCAGTGATTAGAAATGAGGTAGAAAATTTAGTGAAGGGGTTAAAATGACATTGATTGTAAGGAAATATTACTATCAGGAAGGGCCAAAGAGGTGGCTGACACTTTAAGTGTAAGAAGATAATTATAGGCGCTTGTGCCAAAAGAATACAGTGATGATGGTTAAAGCTGTGAAAGTTGTATTATGGTTTGGAAGATTGACATTCCTTCTGATGACTGTGCAATACCCAACTGTAATAGTAGTTTGGTAAAGGTTTAATTCGTATAATTTCCATGAGCGGGCTATCTATCCTAGAAGGTCCTATATTGAGAATAAGCCAGGACCATGTTTCAAAAAGGACTAAACAAACCTTTGAGTTAAGTCTTCTATTGAAGGCATATGATTAAGAATGGTATTAACCTGCTATCGTTGCTTTCATTGAAACTCTTCTGCAATTTTATCTGCTTCATGTCATGAAAGTACGTCAGAATTTGGAGTGTTCTTCATGAATTATGAATGGTGATTATGTTAACTCCTTATAAGAATTCGATATGATATGTATGGACTCCGTATGGTTAGCTATTAAGACTTCATGGAAAACGAATGATGACAGTAGGTCAGTGGTGGACCATAGTAATGCAGCAATGATTCTGCGAGTAATGAGCGGATTACAACCGTGAGAGTTGTATTGGAATGGATGTTGAGAATAAGTACCACTAATCGGGTCGTGTTGACGTATAAGTTATCTTTGATAGAAAAACTAGGTTGATTATTTACCTATTGAATATTTATTCCTTCTTATCAATAGAGAGTCGTATTACTATGCGAGGAAGGTTGCGGTGCAAGCATAGAATTCTAGTAAAGATGATGTATAGAATGAGATCCCAAATTCGATTTTCGATGTCGAGGGAGTTTCAAAGGTGATTGTGTATAAGCTCGAGCAAGAGCATGGGTCCATAGAATGATGGATGGAATAGTAAATATTTAAGCATGTGAAATGCGATGTTATTATACTTGATGTGGATTTATATACATATATGTTTTGTTCTCCTATGTTAAACCTCTATAGTTCAGAGGTAGATTCCAAGCCAGATATTTTGTGGCAGTATATTTTTTTTCTTCCTTTCATATACACAATTCTCTTCAATTCGTTCTTTTCTCTTCTTTTCATTTCATATAAGCTGAGAAGAACAACCCTTCCAGAAGGGGAGGTATTGCCGAATGACTATCTATCTGTGTGATAGAAGCCTAGTAGGATACCACATGTTGTTTAATTGTTTGTCAAGTACTAAAGGCTGGCCGCCTTCTGTACTAATTATGCGATATAACAAGTGTTCATGATCATAGTGATCTCTCAATAAATTCTTTTACTTCTATATGAAGGACCAAGCTTTCGAAGATGGAAGCAGCTAAAGGAAGTAGTATCAGTACGGTGGTATTCCGATTCTAACGCGTTCATGATACTAAGGTTGACGTGGTTATTAAAAGGTTATAGAATGCTAAAGAGCAAAAGTGTAACCAGTATAGTATTATGTACGGAAGATAGTAACGACTACGAACTAGAAAAGAATGGGTAGTGAGAAGCAAAATCTATAATGCTAGAAGCTATGATGAGAGTCGGTGCAATAGACTTGAAAGAATTTGGAATGATCACTTAACGCGGATTAAGTTATCTCACGATAATCGATCATATGTCAGTATCGAGGTATCGCCTTATGAGATCCTTGAGGGAAGAAAATGTCGATCTCCCTTATGTTAGGATGAAGTTGTAGAGCGCAAGATGCTCGGACCCGCAGTAGTCCAAAGGACCAAGAATATAATAGATCTAATCAGAGGACGGCTGGGAGTAGCCCAAGATGGACATAAGAAGTATGCTGATTTGACAATGAAAGGACAAATAGTATGAAGGAGGGAACCTTGTATTCTTAAAAGTATTCCCTTAAAAAGGAATTGATGAGGGTTGGAAAGAAAGGAAAGTTTAAGTCCATGAATTGTTGGACCCTTGGATATATTAAGACGTATTGGGAAGATAGCATATGAGCTAGCCCTACCCCCGAGCATGTAGCAGGTCATAACGTGTTTCACGTATCAATATTAAGGAAGTCTAATTCGGATGCCAGATAAATAGAAGCATATGAGCGCCTAGACATGTAACCAAACGTAACTTATATGGAGCAACCAGGAAGGGTTATAGATCAAAAATGGACAAATGCTTAGGAGAAGAGTTATCAAACTAGTTAGAGTTTGATGGTAGAACCACAATGTGGGAAAATTATGTAAGAGTTAGAAAGTGCAATTCTAAGAAAGTATCCCTACTCATTTTCTATCTGATTCCGGGACGGAATCCTTTTAAGGAGGGGAGACTGTAATAACCCCAATTTTTGGAATTTTTGAAACCCTTATGAATAGTGTTTTACTGATTATGCTGATTTAGAAAACTTTTCATGCCAAACTATGAAGGGGTTCTTTTATTGATCTTCTGGGATATTATTAGTACTCTATGTGGTATATAAGTGTATGTAAAGATCGTCAGAATCCAAATCCGAACACTTTGATTTTTCTCGAAAATCCACCAGATATCGAAAGAATTGAGTATAAGGTAACAGGATAAAAAGGATTTAAATTCAAGGATTGTAAGAGAGGATCATAAAAGGAATATAATGTATTGAGAAAGGTTAAGGGAACCCAAGTAATAAGATCCCGGGTATGATCCCTCAAACGATAAACGAAAACGAAAGTTAAGCGAACCGTATAACAGATCAGCGGTCATTATCCAAGTAATTAGAAGCTAATCAAAGAGATTAGTAGGGGTGATGTCATCAAACCAATGAGAAGAGGACAAAGGAGGGAAGGTGACATCACATGGTGACATAAGCATGACCAAGCAAAGTGTGTTGTTGGTTGAATTAGAACCACACAAAAATTATCATGGTAAAAAGGTAACAAAACAAATCAAAAGCAATCAACCAAGCCAAAATAATTCATTTCATCAAAATTAGAAGTTGACTTCTCTTCTTCAAGAACAAAAGCTCTCGGCTTTTTCTTCTTAAACCAAGGAAGAAATTTCAAAACCCTAGCTACACACCTTCAAAAATCAAGATGTTTGTTTCTTTAGCTTCCATAATTCATAACTTAGATGATCCATAAGTTAAAGCTCAAGATTCCATGATTTACATAGCTAATCAATTCATCAAATTTCTTGGTGAATAGTGTTTTCAAGAACTAACTTTGTGTTTTCTTATGTTTTCTTCAAGATTCAAGCTTAGTAAAGATAACTAGTGGTTAATTAAAGCTTCCTTATTGATTCTCCACTCTCCAAGGAAGGTATAACCCCTCCAAACCCTAACTTTATTTGAGTAATTAGGTTTAGTTTTGTTGTTATAATTCATGAGAGGCTTGCTTGTTGTGAATGTAGAGATTAGTTGGTTTTGTAAAGTTTTTGGAGTGATAGTTCTTGGACTGTTGATTAATGAACTTAAGTGTAGTTTAAATTCATGTTTAAGAATAGTATAAATTGATAATTTGAAGTTGTTGGTGCTGTTATGATGTAGTATGAATGGATTTTTGGTTGGGATGTTGATTGTGAGATGATTTGGAGTGGTTTAAATTTGGGTAATCGCGTAAACATAGCCGTCGTAATGTCCGATTTACTTTAGGCTGTTTTTGTTCTTAACATTAGGACCCGTGAACTCACTGCTAGGTTTTGACCATTTCCATGATTAGATAGTTCATGTTACGAGCTTTGTTTTGATATGTAGTTCGTTTGAATCTGATGAACGGTTTAGGAGAAACGACCGTTTTAACGGCATTTCGCGAACGAATCATTACCCCTCGCCTTACTTTGAAACATAGGTTAAAGACCTAAATGGACTAATTGGAGTATGAAACAATTATGTAAAGTGTATTAGGCAGTTGGTAAGACACTTGCGAAAGAATCGCCTTAAAACTCGTAATGGTTAATTTATTAAAAATGGTGGAGCCGAGGGTACTCGAGCGACTTAAGAGAATCAGTAAGCGCAAGCAAGCGTTTAGAGTCTAAATTGGTTAAATTATAGATTGATGAGTGACTTTGGTTTAATTCCAACTTATATGTTGTTTATAGGTTACCAGACTCGTCCCAAGCCATTTATAACCCCCAGTCGCTCAGGCAAGTTTTCTACCCGTTATACTATTGTTGTGATGTATACATTTGTACATGCATTATCTTGTGATAAATGCATAATGGTTATTTAGCAAATTCTTGCGATATATTTTAGCATGTGATATGGTATATATGCATGCCTGTTTTGTATTCTTGACACACATATCTGTTGATTCAGTTGATAATACCTATGCTAGTGATAAGCAGCAATTTCTATATACCCTTAGTATATGGGACCCACAGGTAAACATTTTTCTAAAACCGGGAGTCGATGCTCCCGAGTATAATATATATATATTTATATATATATATATATGAATAGTTTTTAAAACTATTATTCGAATAAGGTTTATTCGATAACTTTATTTTATTAGTGAATATTATTATTTGAATATTCATTCGAGGACTTATGACTCTGATTATTTACTAATTATTATTCTTTATTTTATTAAAGAATAATGTGTCGATAATCAAACTTACTTTTGATTATTCAAATAAAGATAGTACTTTCGTATAAGTATATCTTTGGTTATTTAATATTCATTTCAAGTATAAGTTTTACAACTTCTACTTCAATTATTTTTATAAAGATTATTCTTTATGGAAATATTATTTAAATAATAATATTCAGATATTTTCTAATATATTGGGACTGATTTATTTTATTAAATCAGCATCACTCCAAACATTCTTAAAAATGTTTTGCGAGTCTTCAAAATGATTTTAAAAGTTAGAGCGGATCCCAAAACTCATTTTTTTTTTATATTTAAGATCCTCCTTCCAAAGGGGATTTAAATACTCGCTCAAAACCTGAGGGATCCGGCTCTGTGGTATGTTTTATATTCGCAACAAGGTTGCTGTCTTGATAAAAGAGTTTTTGATTACTTACCCAATACTCGGGAATTAAAATTCTTGGAACAAGTTAATCCATTAACAGGCATCGCTTGGGAAATATCGGTGAGTTTTCCTTTCCAACTAGATACGACTTCTTGGTGGAGCCGTATCAACAAGTTTCTACTTGGGGAAAGTGGGGACGAGCTTTACGTTTCAGAGTCATGGATTTCATCTGAACTAGAAGTGGCGTAAGTGGTCGAGTGGCGCCGGCCCAACCTAATTATATTGGCCCAAATGGCCTGGAAGTTCCGCTAAGACGGTCCATTCCTTAGGAGTCCAGTGTTCGGTTGACAAGTAAATCCGACAGGTTCTCCTCTACATGTAGAAAATGGTGGGGTTGTACTACTGCGACTGATCATCGTAAGTGGTCTTCCTGGCGCGACAAACTCCCCATGAGTTCATCATCCAGTTGGATATTTCTGCAACACTACCCAGAGCACCTCGATAGAAAGGCTACGGTTGGGCGATTGTTGAGTGTTGGCAGGGGCAAGCTTTCAAAATGATGTTTGCATCAAATGAAGTATCTCGTAACTTCATTTTATTTTGATGATATTTTAAAGATTGATTCTATACAAGTTTTGTCTTGTAGCTTAATCTATGGGATGAACTAATTATAACTTGAACGGTGGTAGTTCAAGTAGTATTCGAAAAAGATATAAGTATATTGGAGTATCTTGTAACTTCATCTTTTAAACTTATATCTAGTAAATGATTATCTTATGCATGACAAAGATTTTCAGAAAAATGTTGAGACAAGGTTAGATATATGAGATCACCTTGCAACGATATTTTATACAGTTATAAACTGGAACTCTGTGTATATTATGCATGGAAGAGGACTTCCAAGATTTTGAAAAGTATATATACATATTTACTGAATATTTTGCGACTTGGTCGTGGTAAGATATCAAACTTGGTTCATTTCTTCTTGACCAAGACTTTCATGAGTACTATGAGAATGCTCATATATTGTTAATCATTATACATATTATTTTGGTGGGCTTGTTGCTCACCCTTGCTTTCTTCTTTCATCACACGACAACAGATAGAAAAGATAAACAGGACCAAACTTCCAATTCGCAAACGGTTAGGAAACGTTCAGCAGTTTTCTGGAAGCGTTGATGCCGCTGTAGCTGAGGTAAAAATTACCAATAGGCTAGACTTTCAACTTCTGAAGTACCAGACTTATGTATCTATATGAATTATAATAATGGCAAAGAAATGTAAATTTATTCAGAAACCCTTTTAAGGTGTAATGGCATATAATTTTGGAATAAAATGACTCGTGTTATTTTTGGATATTCATCTCTGAGACTATAACTTGTGGTGTGTGTGTTTATTGTGGGGTCATAGTACAGAGTAGTTGATTGTTTATTAAGATTGGGTGTTATTAAGGGAAATGGAACTCGTGACAACCCGGATCCCCGACCCCGGATTTGGGGGTGTTACAATTGGTCACCATCCACACTCTTTATCTGTTTACAGCTTCAATGCTTGTCCGATCAATAGATCCTATTCCGCTTCATTAACTTTAGAAATTTTTCTGAAATGCCTTCTCAAATCAATTATTAGAATAATTTCATATTTATTAGGTCTTGTATCTTTAGCGTCACGCTTCCACATTCAATATTATGATAATTCGACCTTATTTGTACTCTTTACAAGATTTACAATCACAACTTCAAATTCCTCTTACACTACTGATCATTCAACTATCCACTCCTTTGCTAATAACATTCTTCCTTAGAAAGTCTGGAGATTTCCTTAATCTTCCTTGCTCGTACTCGGTTTCTCATGAATCGGCGTATTCTTCGAACTCTAATCGTCTCAGAAATTGGATGAACAGTTTCTCCGTACATTGGTTCTGTCGTTAAATTTATCAGACAAGATTTGCACTCTTCTGTTATGAACAAAAAAATCTTCTCCGTAATAGCGGGTCCACTTGGCCTTCTAAACGAACCATACTAACTTCTAGAACAAGTATTCTTCTGGATAATCTGAATCTTACAACAAACAAGAAACTCAAGTAGTAGTTTGACAACCACATTTTTTTAAAAACTTGTTTTGTTCCAAGGAATTTTAGAAAAATTTTGTGAAGAAAAATCTCCTTTGAAAACTATTTAAAATTTTGAAAATCATACACTAGGTCGTCATTACTATATGAGTTGTTGTTGTCCTTTTTAATAATTTCAAGGTATCAAATCAGGAAAGCGATCAGATAAGAGCCCATTCATTTCCATATATTTTTCACCCCTTATTGGGTCCATTTTGCCTTCATTGGTCAACAAAACTCCAGTTACCGTTGCATAATATCTTATTCATAACTTCACTTCTAGTTTTCCATACTGGTAACATTCCCATCATCATCTCTTCTCTTACGATTACTAAGTATAACAAATCTATCCAGCAATCATCAGATTTATTTTATAACACAAGGTCGATTTATATCACATTACTTCTATATGTATCATGTTTGATCATAACATCATCATCTAATTTTCAAGAAAACTCTCGATTTCCAATCCTCTCAAATTTCTTTAAAGATCCATCTAGCTCACTCCACAAGATAATCGTGGGTGACATACTCATTAGTAGCTCCATATAACCCGGTAGCAGCTATCCTTTGGAATAACTAAATTCTCTCTCTAAGTTCCTTCCCACTGTTCTTAATACCTCGTATACTCACCATATGTTGTAGCACTCGAATCCATCCTCATAGGTGTTGTTACTTCATAAGACGAGTTTTAAATGGATGTTATAGAATAGGGTGTAGAGTAGACAGAAAAGATGCACCCACAGTTGAGTATCCGATTGAACCAGAATCAGCATGTGGGGGATTCTCGAATAGGTAGTCTCGTATCAGGGGATGAGATAATAACGTGAAAAGGTGCAACCGCCGCAATAGGATGTGACATGGCTAACACCGGTGGAAGAGCAGGGTGTGAATCAGATGATAGTCTTCCGACTGAAGGCTCCGAATGATCAGACGATCCAGGGATAAAAGAATCTTCCATCGCCGCCATCTGGAAATTGCGTCACTAGATAAGAATCTCGAATCTCATCACTGATCGCACTAAAACCTACTATTTGGTCGCACTCAACCTCTCGACGTTCTATTTTTTTCTATTTCTTAATTCTAATCTTACCCTCTACCCATTTCCGACAATCTAGTCTTGTTTCAGGGACTTATAACATATAGCTCCGATACCAACCTGTAACGCCCTCCAAACCCGGGTCAGAAGTTTGGGGCTCACAACACACACACACAATATATAAACCTATATATAAAATATTATATGCATCGACCCTTCATTATACAATCACGGATCGCAACAGGTTAAAGTATGAAATCAAGCCACAACCTTAACTTTTATTACATCGTACCAAATCCCAACTAGTTTAACTTACAATTGATAATGAACCGTTCTTATAGTCTTGCATAACTCATCTACAATATAAAGCTCCTGCTAGCTCGATCCAACTTAACCTGGAATCCTAGCTCGCACATTAGACTGGGAATCCTCATTATCAACAAATTTCCTTTTCAACTGTTAAAAACAATAAAAGTTTTGCAAGAGTGAGCTAACTAGCTTAACAAGTCATAATAGCAATAATTGAGGTTAAACAATAATCAATTGAAATGATTCAGAAGAATCAAGTTTCCGAATCAGCAATGATTATAATTGGATATTCACTTTTCATTTTAAAAACCAAGGTTAGGCTGCTGATCAGTCACGCACTAACCCCGAGCAAGGCTCCCAGCTTTGCTCTATATACTGGATCCAAGGCACGAATTGGCCTACTATGACCACGAATCTGGTTCGACAATGAATTTGGTCCATATTTATAAAACCATCCAATTCTAAAACAATTCAAAATGATAACCAATTTAAATCAATAAGTTGAATCATAAAAAACATTTATCTTGAAGCATAGGGTGATTCACAATACCATGAAGGTATAACAAGAAATTCAAAAAGATTGGCTTTGAATCAAGGAAATAATCAGAAAGTAGAAGACCAAGGGTTCAAGGGTTCCAAGGATTGGTCTTCTGTTAAACGAGGAATAAGGGTTGGTATGTCAAGCAATCCAATATCAGAAATCAATATATGGTAGATATGTATTTGTGGAGTAGTTGATAAGTGGATTTTATATTCACTTGGAACACTTTATTACAAGCTTAAATTGGTGTTTTGGACTCAAGTTGTTGGTATTTTGATGTGTTTTTGTGTTATTGCATTTTAGGTATCAGTTAAATGAAGAAATGAGCTTTTAAAGGAAATATGATGATAATTGATCAGATTTGGAATCCAAGTCCATTGTCAAGTTGTAGAGAATCTCGTTAGCTTCGTGTGGACAGTTGAATCGCCTAATTCTGACGAGTAGAATTCAAGTTATGGGCAAAATAAGATTCATCAGAATTTTCCAGAAGGGCAGCAGGCGGCCTCGCGCCAGGAGCAGGCGACCGCGTGCTAGCAGGCGGCCGCGTGGAGACAGCAGGCGACCGCGTGCTGAAGCGCGGCTGACTTCGCTGATTTCGCTGAAAAATCCTATTTGAGTGGAATTTGATAATTTTAAGGGTATAGGTCCACTAGGGGCTTATATATACTTAAAAAAAAGAGTTTTCATCATCCGAGAAGATTGGGATATCAAGGAGAAGACCTAGAAGCACAAAACAACTCCGAAAAAGAAGATCTTGTTTTCAACTTGTGATTCTTTGAAATAGTTGTAACTTTGGATGCTCGTTTTCGTTCTTGTTGAACCTAGATCTCATTTATTCGTCCTTTAATTATTATTCAGTTTAATAAGACCTTGTTTATACCATGCTTTTATTGGAACCCATGATGACGATGAGTTCAAGTATGGGCTAATCGTTATCATGGGATTCTAGCAGATTTACTTATGGATTTCAATAATTAATTTGTTTCGATATCCTGGTGTGTGGTGATTGATTGATATCCTAGTATTGGTTGTGCTTATTCGTCATATGTGCGTAGCTAACAAATAAGATAGCGTGTTAATCTCTATTGAAGTGACAGTGAATATAGAGGTTTAGAACTTGCCATGCTAGCATAGGTTCATGTATTTGTTATGCATGATTCATAGGTAATTTTAACCATCTTACTTGCCCTATGTAATCACGATAGATAACTTGCGCATTAAACCGTTATGTTTTCAATTCTTATAGACATATAAGGACTAAGCATAATTGGTGTATATTCAACTTCTATCTCTTTTGTGGATGTTTGGTAGTAGGGTATTCGTACAACGAAAGTTGGCATTTACTAGTTTCGTGTTATTTGATTAGTGTCATCACCATTACATGCTAAGGTTAAGAATAATAAGGCTATTGAATGAAGTATTTAATGAAGTTAGGATCCCATGTTTGTCATATATAGTAATTCAACCTCAGTTCTCTTAGTTAATATTATTTAGTATAATATCTTAGTTTAATAAAAACCCAAATTGTTATTTGTCTTAGCATTGAGCGATAACCATACATTGTTGCATAGGTGCATAAATTGAACTTAACCTAAACCAGTCTCTGTGGGAACGAATCTGATTTATATCTTATACTACTTGCGAACGTGTATACTTACGTGAATTTTAGCGCGTATTTTCACCCTAACAAGTTTTTGGCGCCGCTGCCGGGGACTCGGTGTTAATTTTTAGTTTATGTGCTTGTCATCAGTGGTCGTTAAAGTTCACTGACTCGGATTTTTTTACTTTCAAGGTTTACTTGTTGTGTTTCAGGTACTCATTACAATGGGAGATCCAGCAGCACGAACGAAAGCCTTGATGGATTTTTCTCAACTCAAGATCAATGGCATTCAATCTAGCATTGTCCGGCCAGCTATCATAGCTAATACCTTTGAGATCAAGCCTGGAAAAATTCAATGGGTGCAGGATTCAATCCAGTTTGGGGGTTCTCCAACTGAAGATCCCAATATGCACATTACTCATTGAGATATGTGACACCTTCAGGTTCAATGGAGTTTCTGAAGATGCTATAAAGCTGAGACTATTCTCATTCTCTCTGAAGGAGAAAGCTAAGAGCTGGTTACACTCTCTACGAGCTGGTTCGATTACTACTTGAGAGGATCTTGCTCAGGAAATTTCTTACTAAATTCTTCCCTATGGCGAAGACAGCTGCAATCAGGAATGCTCTTACTCAATTTGTGCAGCAATCAGGAGAATCTTTATATGAAGCTTGGGAGCGCTACAAGGAGATTCTTAGGAAGTGTCCTCGTCATGGAATGCCTGATTGGATGATCATCAATTATTTTTATAATGGTTTGGGAGCACAATCTAGACCCATGCTTGACGCAGCATCAGGTGGAGCATTATGGGAAAAGAGCTATAAGGAAGCCTATGATCTAATTGAACTAATGGTTGCTAATGAATATCAGTATCCAACTCAGAGATTGCCACAGGGCAAGGTAGCAGGAGTTCTTGAAGTGGGTACAACTACGGCTATCACTGCTCAACTAAAGGAGTTGTCTATGAAGATCGATTCTCTGGCTAACTACGGTGTTAATCAGATAACCAGTGTTTGTGAGCAATGTGCAGGTTCGCATACGACGGAGCAATGCGCTATATCTAGTGAATCAGCTCAGTTTGTGAGCAACTTTCAGAGATGGCAGCAACCAGTTCCAAACACTTTTCATCCTGACAACTGGAATCGTCCTAACTTCAGATGGAGCAACAATCAGAATGCGATGCAACAGCCATTCCAGCAGTTTGGAAATGAGCAATTCAATCTTCCTGGTTTTCAGCAACAATTCACACCAAGACAACAACTCCAACTTCAGTAACAAACTCATGGAGGTGCAGGTCTATCTTCGACTGAAAAATCTGAATTGGAGGAGTTGCGGCTTATGTGCAAAAACCAAGCTCTTATATGCCAAAGCCAGGCTGTTTCTATCCAGAATCTGGAGAACCAAATAGGGCAAATTGCTAACGCCTTATTGAATCGACCACCAGGAACGCTTCCTAGTGCTACAAAAGCCAATCCAGGCAAGAGGGAAGTTGAAGAATAGGTGAACGCCATCACCTTGAGGTCTGGAAAGGTCGCAAGCCCCCAAATTTAGCAAGACGAAGAGCCTGAAAAATCTCAAGTTTCAGAAAATGCAGTTGTGGCTGAAGAAGAAGTGCAGAAGGAAGCAGAGGTGGAACCAAGGAAGACTACTGTGGAACACACTCCTCCTAAGGGTAATACAGGGGAGAAACAGATCTATCCTTGTAATAACCCCAATTTTTGGAATTTTTGAAACCCTTATGAATAGTGCTTTTGTTGATTATGCTGAATAAGACAACTTTTCATACCACACTATATAGGGGTTCTTTTATTGATCTTCTGAGATATTATTAGTACTCTATGTGGTATATAAGTGTATGTAAAGATCGTCAGAATCCAAATCCGAACACTTTGATTTTTCCCGAAAATCCACCAGATACCGAAAGAATTGAGGATAAGGTAACATGATTAAAAGGATTTAAATTCAAGGATTATAAGAGAGGATCATAAAAGGAATATAATGTATTGAGAAAGGTTAAGGGAACCCAAGTAATAAGATCCCGGATATGATCCCTCGAACGATCACCGAGAACGAGAGTGAAGCGAACCGTAAAACAAATAAGCGACCAAGGATCAAGCTTATATAAGTAACCAAAGGATTAACCAAATAATTAAGAACTAATCAAAGAGATTAGAGGAGGATGACATCATCAAACCATAAGGGAAGGACATGTGGCAAAGGAATGATGCAAGCAAAGACATGTGTGAGTAATGTCATCACTTTATCAAGATATTTGTTCAAAAATCTCCTCCACCAAGCATTTCTTTCTCATTTCCCAAAGAAAAACAAGCAAGCAAAAGCTCTCCCCCATTTCTTTCTTCTTCCATTCGGCCTTTTCAAGAAATGAAGAAATAGATTTTCAAAACTCAAGTTCTAGGCCATGGAAAATTACAAGGTTTGTTTCCTTGGATCCTATATTTCATAACTTAGTTATACCATGAGTTTAAGATCAAGATTCCATGGTTTTCTTAGCTAATCCACTCATCAAAGATGATGATGAATAGTAGTGAATAGTAACTTACTTTGATTTTCTTGATTTTCATGAAAGCTTAAGGTTGATTAAGCATAGATCAAGGTTCCTAGAGGCTTGTTAGTGACTACCCACTCTCCAAGGAAGGTATAAATTCTTGAACCCTTAGTTTTAAGTTTGGTTTGTTTGGATGATAATGGTGCTTAGATGAATGGTTTTAGTTTGATGTTGATGGATGTTGGATTTTTGTTGAATTGGTGATGATTTGGTATAGTTTAAACTTTGGAAATCGTTAGGTTATAGTCGTCGTAATGCCCGATTTTCTATAAACTGTTTTGTGATTAACTGTTGGAACCGAAAACCCACTTCTATAAACTAACCACTACCATTATTAGATAGGTTATGTTTCAAGCTTCGTTTTGATATGTGGTTCGTTTGAATCCGATGTACGGTTTAGGAGAAATGACCGTTTTAAGTAACGGCGCTTCGCGACCGAACCATTACCCCTCGCCTTACTTTGAAACCTTGGTTAAGGCCCTTAAATGACTAGTTGGAGTATGAAACATTTATGCAAAGTGGATTAGGCAGTTGGTAAGGTGCTCGCAAAAGAATCACCTTAAAACTCTAAATGGTTAATTTATTAAAAATGGTGGAGCCGAGGGTACACGAGCGACTTAAGTGAATCGTTAAGCGCTAAAGCGAACGTTAGGGTTCAATTGGTTAAAGTCTAGTTTCTTAAGCGACCGGGGTTTAATTCCGACTTATGTTGTTGTTCATAGGTTATCGGACCCACTCTAAGCTTAAGTCTATCCGGGAGCACTCAGGAAAGTTTTCTACCCGTTATACTGTTGGGGTGATGCAAATATATGTATATGCATTATCTTGCGATAAGTGCATGATTGTTATTAGCAAATCTTGCGATATATTGGAGCATGTGATATGGTATATATGCATGTCTGTTTCGTAATCTTGATATCTAATTTTTTATTCAATTGTTTATAAGTTGCATAATACCTATGCTAGAGATAAGCAGTAGTTGCGTATACCCTTAGTATAGGGGACCCAAAGGTGAACATTTTTTAAAAAGGGAGTCGATGTTCCCGAGTATAATATATATATATATATATATATATATTGATATAGTTTTCAAAACTATTAATCGAATAAGGTTTATTCGATAACTTTATTTTATTTTATGAATATTACTTTGAATATTCATTCGAGAACTTATGACTCGGTTTATTTTATTTAATGAATATTAATTTGAATATTCATTCGAGGACTTATGACTCGCTTTATTTTATTTAATGAATATTATTTTGAATATTCATTTGAGGACTTATGACTCCGCTTATTTATTAAATAATATTCTTTATTTTATTAAAGAATAATGTTTTGATAATCAAACTTATTTTCGATTATTCAAATAAAGATCATACTTTCGTATAAGTATATCTTTGGTTATTTAATATCCATTACAAGTATGAGTTTTAAAACTTTTACTTCAATTATTTTTATAAGGATTATCCTTATGGGAATATTATTTAAATAATAATATTCAGAAATTTTCTAATATATTGGGACTGATTTATTTTATTAAATCGGCATTACTCCAAACATTCTTAAAAATGTTTTCGAGTATTCAAAATTATTTTTAAAAGTTAGAGCGGATCCCAAAACTCATTTTTATATTTAAGATCTTCCTTTCAAGGGGATTTAAATACTCGCTCAAAACCCGAGGGATCCGGCTCTGTGGTGTATTTTATATTCGCAACGTGGTTGCTGTTTTGAGATAACAATTTGATTACTTGCCCAATATTCGGGAAGTAAGTCCATCTGATTGAGTCGGCATAAGCGACAGGCCGGGGTACGGTCTATGAAGGAGTAAGAGGCTGGGTGACAGTCCATCCACGAGTGAGTGGTCGGGTAACGGTTTAGCGCGAGGTCTGAATGCGGCTAGGGTGATGACCGGCGAGGAATTCATCCATCTACAGTAGAAAAGGTTACTTATTGGTATCTTTGCCTGATCAGCAAGATATCGGGTTTATGCCACAATTCTTTTCCTTTCCAAAAATTCATTGGATGTAACAAACTCTGTTCATACTTTACATGACAGAGGTTTCCAGGAAATGTATGAGAGATATATATGGATATATATATCGTGACTTAATGAAGTATCTCATAACTTCATTTCTTTTGAATAATATTATAAAGATTGAATCTATTCAAATTTTGTCTTGTAGTCTCATCTATGTGATGAACTTTTGAAACTAATTATAACTTGAACGGTGGTAGTTCAAGTAGTATTCGGAAAAGATATAAGTATATTGGAGTATCTTTTAACTTCATCTTTTAAACTTATATCTAGTAAATGATTATCTTATGCATGTCAAAGATTTTCGAAAAAAGTTGAGACAAGGTTAGATATATGAGATCACCTTGCAACGATATTTTTATACAATTATAAACTGAAACTCTGTGTTTATTATGCATGGAAGAGGACTTCCAAGATTTTGAAAAGTATATATATACATATATACTGAATATTTTGCGAGTTGGTCACGTTAAGATATCAAACTTGGTTCATTTCTTTTGACCAAGACTTTCATGAGTACTATGAGAATGCTCATATATTGTTAATTATTATACATATTATTTCGGTGGGCTTGTTGCTCACCCTTGCTTTCTTCTTTCATCACACAACAACAGATAGACAAGATGAACAGGATCAAGCTCCCAATTCGCGAGCAGTTAGGAAACGTTCCGCAGTTTCCTGTAGGCGTTGATGTCGTTGTAACTGAGGTAGGAGCTACCAATAGGCTAGGCTTTCAACTTTTGTTGTACCAGACTTATGTATATCTATGAATTGTAATAATGGCAAGGAAATGTAAATTTATTCGGAAACCCTTTTTATGGTAAAATGGTTTATAATTGTGGAATAAAATGACTCGTGTTATTTTTGGATATTCATCTCTGAGACTATAACTTGTGGTGTGTATGTTTATTGTGGGGTCACAGTACGGAGTAGTTGATTGTTTATTAAGATTGGGTGTTATTAAGGGAAATGGAACTCGTGACAACCCGGATCCCCGACCCCGGATTTGGGGGTGTTACAGAAATGGTATCAGAGCCAAGCGTTATAAACCTCAGAGATTATGTGACGTTAAGATAATAAGTTCACTAAGAAAATAAGAACTCTTGCCAAGTTCATAGTCGGACTACCTAACGTAGTACTGACAGTTAAAACCCTTATGGCATCCCTTATAAATATCATGATAGAAGCGTAGTTCGTTATCGTATATGGTAGCGAGACTCCGAACCCTGAGGTTGAGAAGCGACAGCGCGATGATATTTTATTACTAATTGGAGATCGGATTGTGGATTTGATAGAGCGTCCTAACGCAGGACCGGATGATGTTCATATTGAGGATGTAGCGGTTAAGGATGTTGTCCTAGAAGGGATTGTTGCTAGGGAGGATCCCGTGGAGAATCCTGACAAGAATGAATAAAGGATCACTGAGGAATTGATGACCATGGTTAGGGAAACTACCAGAGGTAGGATTGGCCGGTCACTACTGGAGGTTCGTTCAAGTTTGTAAACATAGTAGCCCCTTTAACGCGGTTTACTCGTAAGATTGAGAAGTTCGAATGGACAGAGAAATATGAGAACAACTTTTAAGAACTGAAGCAAAGGTTGGTGACGTCCCCTATGTTGGCGTTGCCGGATGGAAAATGAGATTTTGTGAAGTGTAGTGACGCTTCGCATGAGGAATTAGGGTGCTTCTTATACAGCACAGCAAGGTAATCGCGTACGCGTCAAGACAATTAAAAGAATATAAAATTTGATATCCCCACCCATGAGCTTGGGCTCGTGGCAATAGTTTTACCCTAAAGATTTGAGGCACTACTTGTATGGAAAGAAGTGCGAGATTCACAAACTATAGGAGCTCTAGTACATTTCTACGTAGAAAGAGCTCAACATACGCCAGAGGAGGCGGTTAAAGCTAATCAAGAATTATGATTGGGAGATTCTTTATCATTCGGGGAAAGCCAATGTGGTGGTTGATGCCCTTAGTAAAAAGGAGAGACTCAAGATGATAATGTCTTTGGGAGAGTTTACAAGAGATTTTGAGAAAATGGAAATAGAAGTGAAGGTAACCGGAGCCGGTACCGAAAAGCTGTTTAAGATTGCAATACAGCCCAAATTATTGGAAAAGAACATATTGTGCCAGAAAAAATGATAAATGAAGGCAGAGAGCCAACAAATAGATAAGAGATTTATACCGAGACAGATGATAAGGGAATAATGAGGTATTCCTACAGAATTTGGGTTCCAAATGTTCAAGAACTTAAAGATGAGATCTTAGATGAAAGCTAGTTTGAGGAATAAGATTTAGAGCAAACCTTGAACGTGATAGTTAGGGAGGTCGACATCAAGATAGAAGGTACCCATAGCATAATGAAGTGGGAAACAAGGATTTTTAATGTATAAGATAACCCCGATTATGGGAGAAGGTTAGAACATTTCATACTGAGAAAACAGAAGTTGAACAAGATAGGGAGAATCAGGATGGTACTCCTATTGGGCAATTCATGGACCTGCCTAAACAGAACTTAGACTATTATCCCCAACCACCACCCTGAGGAAACAATACGGCGAGAAATTCTTTCAGGACCTTTAAATCGCTAAGCTCTTAGAGTTCCAAGGAACAAGCTGACCCAGTCGAGGCAAGAGCCTGGCTAAAGGAAATATAGGAATCATTTGAGATTATAAATGATGGACGAATCACAAAAGACTGTTTTTGTCACTTACCCTCCTAAGAGAGGGGCCACCCGCTGGTGAAAGACCAAGAAAGGGACGGAGCCAGAGGTTAGAATAAACTGATTAAAGTTCAGTCAATTGTTTTCGGGAAAGTAATTCCCAAGGTTATGGAGATAGTGTAAAAGCTTTAGAGCCAGAACAAAGGCGGACGAGTATGATGAAATATGAAGCTAAGTTGTAAAAGTTGTCAAGATTTGTTCTGATGACAAGAATCCCAGAACGATATGATGTTTGAAGTCAATGATTAGTGGGTTCATGAAATGATTGTAAGAGAAAGGAAAATAAAAAGAAACTGAAGTGGAAAGGAAAATAAAGACAATAGAGTTTGAGGAATGATAAGGGAGTTGGGTATGAGGAAACCCTAAAGACTCGTAGTAATAGAAATAGAAAAGTATGTATTCGTCAGGATAAGGGTGAGTCACCATAAGTTAAAGTTGATGGTTGAAGGCATAAGAGATACATATATTTTATCCCCTGTAAGTTGGGAGGATTCGAGGAAACCTTGAGATAGTTCGAAGGATAAATAATGAGACACGGATAGACTGAGGAGACAAGAAAGTAAAAAATTAGGAAAATTGGATGAAGGAAGTGACCTTCAAGAATGTGAAGTATAAGACTGGTGGCATGATACCCAGAAAGGGAGACGCCCGGTATGAAAGATATCCCAACATTGAGATGACTGTTGAGATAAACAACAAAAGTAAATGAGAAATTATTAAGAAGAAGTTCACGTTGAACACGACCAATATCTTCCAGAACATCCCTGTTGTCATTATCAAATTAGGAAAGAAAAGCGGGTAAACATTGTTATCTTTTGAAGGCCATATGTGTTGACCTCAGTTTGAATAAGGATGCTATTGTGAAATTGGTATAGACTATCAAGGTGGGAATGATTGAATAAGATAATCTATCAAGGATATATGACTTGATTTATCCATAGAAGGATGCAAGTACCTTTTTAAAGGTGGAATTAAGGATATAACTTTGATAACTTGAGATGAACCCTAGGGGAATGCATAAAGGTTGGCATTTCGCCCTTATTAGGGACAGTATGAGTTTTGACAGTATGAATTGGAAAGGATTAAGGTAACAACAACCTTTAAGGATCAGTGGGGAAATTTTTCAGAAGTATATAGACAATGGTTCTAGTATTAGTAAATGTTATTTTGATATGCCCTGTATCTAGGGAATACATGAGGAACGATTGAAGGATAACCTTAGAGGTCTTATAAGGAGAAAGGTAATATTCAAAGTTCTCAAGAATAGAAATTTTGATAAAGGGAATATGACATAATTATAATAATGCCAGGTGGGCACGTGTTGAACCATAAGAAAGTATAGATCGACCCAATGAAGGTCAAGATTGTGAAAACATGTAGGACCCAAGATAAGAGACGTCCTAAGTATGATCGAGAGTCAGTTGTGACAATGTTTTTTTTTGTTAAAAAAAATGGTGACAATGTTAACCTCTAAAAGACCGAGGCAATAACTTATGGAAAAATGGTGATATTTTTTTTCACCAAAGTGTAAGGAAGAGCATTTTCACGCAAGCAGTGATTGGAAATGAGGTAGAAAATTTAGTTGAAGATCATTTAAAAGACATTGATTGTAAGGAAATTTTACTATCAGGAAAGGCCAAAGAGGTGGCCGACACTTTAAGTGTAAGAGAACAATCATAGGCGCTCGTTCCAGAGGAATATAGTGATAATGGTTGAAGCCGTGAAGGTTGTATTATGGTTTGGAAGATTGACATTCCTTCTGATGACTGTGCAATACCCAACCATAATAGTAGTTTGGTAAAGGTTTAATTCGTGTAATCGCCATGAGCGGGCTATCGATCTTAGAAGGTTTTATCTTGAGATAAGCCAGGACCATGTTACGAAATGACTAAATGAACATTTGAGATGCATGTCTCCCAATAAAGACATATGGTTAATAATGGTATTAACCTGCTATCGTTGCTTTATTGAAACTCTTCTGCAATTTTATCTGCTTCATGTCATATGTACGCCAAGTTCAGGAGTGTTCTTCAGGAATCATGGAATGGTGATTATGTTGCCTCCTTAAAAAAATTCGATACGACATGCATGGACTCCGTATGGTTATCTATTTAGACTTCATGGAAAACGAATGACTACAGTAGGTCAACGGTGGACCATAGTAATGCAGGAATGATTCTGCGAGTAATGAGCCGATTACTTACAACCGTGAGAGTTGTATTGGAATGGATGTTGAGTTGAGTACCACTAATCGGGTCGTGGTGGTGTATAAATTATCATTGAATAGACTAATTAAGTCGATTAATTACCTATTGAATACTTATTCCTTCTTATCAATAGATAGTCGTATTACTATACGAGGAAGGTTGCGGTGCAAGCATAGAATTCTAATAACGATGATGTCTAGAATGAGATCCCAGATTCGATTTTCGATGCGAGGGAGTTTCAAAGGTGATTGTGTATAAGCTCGAGCAAGAGCATGGGTCCATAGAATGATGGACAGAATATCAAAAATATTTAGGCATGTGAAATACGATGCTATAATACCTGATGTTGATATATATATGTATATGTTTTGTTCTCCTATGATAAACCTCTATAGTTCAGAGGTAGATTCCAAGCCAGATATTTTGTGGCAGTATATTTTTTATATATACAATTCTCTTCAATTCGTTCTTTTCTCTCCTTTTCATTTCATATAAGCTGAGAAGAACAACCCTTCCAGAAGGGGAGGTATTGTCGAATGACTATCTATCTGTGTGATAGAAGCCTAGTAGGATACCACATGTTGTTTAATTGCTTGTCAAGTACTAAAGGCTGGCCACCTTCTGTACTAACTATGCAATAGAACAAGTGTTCATGATCATAGTGATCTCTCAACAAATTCCTTTACTTCTATATGATGGATCAAGCTTTCGAAGATAGATACAGCTAGAAAGGAGTAGTATGAGCATGGTGGTATTCGGAATGGAAACACATTCGTGATACTAAGGTTGACGCATGTAGTAAAAGGTTATAGAATGCTAACGAGCAAAAGTGTAACCAGTATAGTATTATGAACGGAAGATAGTAGCGATTACGAACTGGAAAAGAATGGGTATTGAGAAGCAAAAGCTATAATGCTAGAAGCTATGATGAGAGTTTATACAATAGACTTGAAAGAAATTTGGAATGATCACGTAACACGGATTGAGTTTTCTCACGACAATAGATCGTAGGTCAGGTATCGAGATATCGCCTTATGAGATCCTTGAGGGGAGACAATGTCGATCTCCCTTATATTAGGATAAAGTTGTAGAACGCAAGATGCTCGGACCCGCAGTAGTCCAAAGGACCAAGGATATAATAGATCTAATCAGAGGACGGCTGGTAGTAGCCCAAGATGGACACACGAGGTATGTTGATTTGACACGAAATGACAAAGAGTAGGAATTAGGGGACCTAGTGATGTTATAGGTATTCCCTTGGAAAGGATGGATGAGGTTCAAAAAGAAAGGAAAGCTAAGCCTACGAATTGTTGGACCCTTTGAGGTATTAAGACGTATTGGGAAGTTAGCATATGAGCTAGCCCTACCCCCGAACATGTAGCAAGTTCATAACATGTTCCACGTATCAATGTTAAGGAAGTATAATTCGGATGCCAGACAAATAGGGGCATATGAGCGCATAGACATGTAACCAGACGTAACTTATATGGAGCAACCAGGAAGGGTTATAGATCAAAAAGGAACAAGTTCTTAGGAGAAGGATTATCAAACTAGTCAGAGTTTGGTGGTAGAACCACAATGTGGGAAAATTTACTTGAGAGTTAGAAAGTGCAATGCTAAGAAAGTATCCCTATTCATTTTCTATCTAATTCTGGGATGGAATCCTTTTAAGGAGGGGAGACTGTAATAACCCCAATTTTTGGAATTTTTGAAACCCTTATGAATAGTGCTTTTGCTGATTATGCTGAATAAGACAACTTTTCATACCACACTATGTAGGGGTTCTTTTATTGATCTTCTGAGATATTATTAGTACTCTATGTGGTATATAAGTGTATGTAAAGATCGTCAGAATCCAAATCCGAACACTTTGATTTTTCCCGAAAATCCACCAGATACCGAAAGAATTGAGTATAAGGTAACATGATTAAAAGGATTTAAATTCAAGGATTATAAGAGAGGATCATAAAAAGAATATAATGTATTGAGAAAGGTTAAGGGAACCCAAGTAATAAGATCCCGGATATGATCCCTCGAACGATCACCGAGAACGAGAGTGAAGCGAACCGTAAAACAAATAAGCGACCAAGGATCAAGCTTATATAAGTAACCAAAGGATTAACCAAATAATTAAGAACTAATCAAAGAGATTAGAGGAGGATGACATCATCAAACCATAAGGGAAGGACATGTGGCAAAGGAATGATGCAAGCAAAGACATGTGTGAGTAATGTCATCACTTTATCAAGATATTTGTTCAAAAATCTCCTCCACCAAGCATTTCTTTCTCATTTCCCAAAGAAAAACAAGCAAGCAAAAGCTCTCCCCCATTTCTTTCTTCTTCCATTCGGCCTTTTCAAGAAATGAAGAAATAGATTTTCAAAACTCAAGTTCTAGGCCATGGAAAATTACAAGGTTTGTTTCCTTGGATCCTATATTTCATAACTTAGTTATACCATGAGTTTAAGATCAAGATTCCATGGTTTTCTTAGCTAATCCACTCATCAAAGATGATGATGAATAGTAGTGAATAGTAACTTACTTTGATTTTCTTGATTTTCATGAAAGCTTAAGGTTGATTAAGCATAGATCAAGGTTCCTAGAGGCTTGTTACTGACTACCCACTCTCCAAGGAAGGTATAAATTCTTGAACCCTTAGTTTTAAGTTCGGTTTGTTTGGATGATAATGGTGCTTAGATGAATGGTTTTAGTTTGATGTTGATGGATGTTGGATTTTTGTTGAATTGGTGATGATTTGGTATAGTTTAAACTTTGGAAATCGTTAGGTTATAGCCGTCGTAATGCCTGATTTTCTATCAACTGTTTTGTGATTAACTGTTGGACCCGAACACCCACTTCTATAAACTAACCACTTCCATTCTTAGATAGGTTATGTTTCAAGTTTCGTTTTGATATGTGGTTCGTTTGAATCCGATGTACGGTTTAGGAGAAACGACCATTTTAAGTAACGGCGTTTCGCGACCGAACCATTACCCCTCGCCTTACTTTGAAACCTTGGTTAAGGCCCTTAAATGACTAATTGGAGTATGAAACGTTTATTAAAGTGGATTAGGCAGTTGGTAAGGTGCTCGCGAAAGAATCGCCTTAAAACTCTTAATGGTTAATTTATTAAAAATGGTAGAGCCGAGGGTACACGAGCGACTTAAGTGAATCGTTAAGCGCTAAAGCGAACGTTAGGGTTCAATTGGTTAAAGTCTAGTTTCTTAAGCGACCGGGGTTTAATTCTGACTTATGTTGTTGTTCATAGGTTATCGGACCCACTCTAAGCTTAAGTCTATCCGGGAGCACTCAGGAAAGTTTTCTACCCGTTATACTGTTGGGGTGATGCAAATATATGTATATGCATTATCTTGTGATAAGTGCATGATTGTTATTAGCAAATCTTGCGATATATTGGAGCATGTGATATGGTATATATGCATGTCTGTTTCGTAATCTTGATATCTAATTTTTTATTCAATTGTTTATAAGTTGCATAATACCTATGCTAGAGATAAGCAGTAGTTGCGTATACCCTTAGTATAGGGGACCCAAAGGTGAACATTTTTTAAACAGGGAGTCGATGTTCCCGAGTATAATATATATATATATATTGATATAGTTTTCAAAACAATTAATCGAATAAGGTTTATTCGATAACTTTGTTTTATTTAATGAATATTACTTTGAATATTCATTCGAGGACTTCTGACTCGGTTTATTTTATTTTATGAATATTCATTTGAATATTCATTCGAGAACTTATGACTCACTTTATTTTATTTAATGATTATTATTTTGAATATTCATTTGAGGACTTATGACTCCGCTTATTTATTAAATAATATTCTTTATTTTATTAAAGAATAATGTTTTGATAATCAAACTTATTTTTGATTATTCAAATAAAGATCATACTTTCGTATAAGTATATCTTTGGTTATTTAATATCCATTACAAGTATGAGTTTTAAAACTTTTACTTCAATTATTTTTATAAGGATTATCCTTATGGGAATATTATTTAAATAATAATATTCAGATATTTTCTAATATATTGGGACTGATTTATTTTATTAAATCGGCATTACTCCAAACATTCTTAAAAATGTTTTCGAGTCTTCAAAATGATTTTTAAAAGTTAGAGCGGATCCCAAAACTCATTTTTATATTTAAGATCTTCCTTTCAAGGGGATTTAAATACTCGCTCAAAACCCGAGGGATCCGGCTCTGTGGTGTATTTTATATTCGCAACGTGGTTGCTGTTTTGAGACAACAATTTGATTACTTGCCCAATGTTCGAGAAGTAAGTCCATCTGATTGATTCGGCATAAGCGACAGGCCGGGGTACGGTCTATGAAGGTGTAAGAGGCTGGGTGACAGTCCATCCACGCGTGAGTGGCCGGGTAACGGTCTAGCGCGAGGTCTGAATGCGGCCAGGGTGATGACCGGCGAGGAATTCATCCATCTACAGTAGAAAAGGTTACTTATTGGTATCTTTGCCTGATCAGCAAGATATCGGGTTTATGCCACAATTCTTTTCCTTTCCAAAAATAAATTGGATGTTACAAACTCTGTTCATACTTTACATGACAAAGGTTTTCAGGAAATGTATGAGAGATATATATGGATATATATATCGTGACTTAATGAAGTATTTCGTAACTTCATTTCTTTTGAATGATATTATAAAGATTGAATCTATTCAAATCTTGTCTTGTAGTCTCATCTATGTGATGAACTTTTGAAACTAATTATAACTTGAACGGTGGTAGTTCAAGTAGTATTCGGAAAAGATATAAGTATATTGGAGTATCTTTTAACTTCATCTTTTAAACTTATATCTAGTAAATGATTATCTTATGCATGTCAAAGATTTTCAGAAAAATGTTGAGACAAAGTTAGATATATGAGATCACCTTGCAACGATATTTTTATACAATTATAAAATGGAACTCTGTGTTTATTATGCATGGAATAGGACTTCCAAGATTTTGAAAAGTATATATATACATATATACTGAATATTTTGCGACTTGGTCGCGTTAAGATATCAAACTTGGTTCATTTATTTTGACCAAGACTTTCATGAGTACTATGAGAATGCTCAAATATTGTTAATTATAATATATATTATTTTGGTGGGCTTGTTACTCACGCTTGCTTTCTTCTTTCATCACACAACAACAGATAGACAAGATGAACGGGATCAAGCTCCTAATTCGTGAGCAGTTAGGAAACGTTCCGCAGTTTCCTGTAGGCGTTGATGTCGTTGTAGCTGAGGTAGGAGCTACCAATAGGCTAGGCTTTCAACTTTTGTTGTACCAGACTTATGTATATCTATGAATTGTAATAATGGCAAGGAAATGTAAATTTATTCGGAAACCCTTTTTATGGTGAAATGGTTTATAATTGTGGAATAAAATGACTCGTGTTATTTTTGGATATTCATCTTTGAGACTATAACTTGTGGTGTGTATGTTTATTGTGGGGTCACAGTACGGAGTAGTTGATTGTTTATTAAGATTGGGTGTTATTAAGGGAAATGGAACTTGTGACAACCCGGATCCCCGACCCCGGATTTGGGGGTGTTACAATCCTCCACCTCCTTTTCCTAAGAGGCTACAGAAGAAAAAGCTGGATAAGCAGTTTGAGAAGTTTTCGGAGGTGTTCAAGAAACTTCATATCAACATACCCTTCGCTAAAGCTCTTGAACAGATTCCTAGCTATGTGAGGTTTATGAAAGGTATTCTCTCTCGGAAAGTAAAGCTCGATGACTTAGAGATCGTTGCTCTAACGGAGGAATGCAGTGCTGTGTTGCAACAGAAGTTGCCTCCGGAGCTTAAAGATCCTGGAAGCTTCACTATTCCTTGCACCATCGGAAACTTGTCATTCGACAAGTGT
Organism: Apium graveolens; assembly: GCF_009905375.1. Classification (NCBI taxonomy): domain Eukaryota; kingdom Viridiplantae; phylum Streptophyta; class Magnoliopsida; order Apiales; family Apiaceae; genus Apium; species Apium graveolens. The sequence goes on along the minus strand of NC_133648.1, from coordinate 65,311,212 downwards.
ATATATGATTTAGGAGCTAGCATCAATCTGATGCCCTTATCTATCTTCAAGAAGCTTGGTCTGCCTGATCCGAAACCAACATACATGTCATTGCAACTAGCTAACCGTTCCATCGCTTATCCACGAGGTATAGTGGAGGATGTCTTGGTCAAGGTGGATAAACTCATCTTCCCTGTAATTCTTGATTTCGAGGAAGATAAGAAGATTCCCATTATCATGGGAAGACCATTCTTAGCTATTGGCCGAACTATGATCGATGTGCAAAAAGGAGAGCTTTCGATGAAGGTTCACGATCAAAAGGTCACTTTTAATGTGTTCAAGGAAATAAAGTTACCCACAGCCAAAGAGGAGTGCTTTAAAGTAGAGCAATTGCAGGTTTTGAATGCACCTTCGTGGAAGAGGAAGTTGGATATGCCATTCGATTCTCTTGGGTTAGTAGCGTTAAAAAAAATTCAAGAGCGTTTTGAACCATCTATTGAAGAAGCTCCCATACTTGAGCTCAACGGACTGCCAGATCACTTGAATTATTCATTCTTAGGTGCACCCTATGATAAGGAGTTGGGGTATATATTTGATGATGTAGGGAGTAGTCGAACGGATATTCCCGTGCCTACAGAGGGTTCTTCGCATTTGTAACATGTGGCGCCCTCCAAACCCGGGTCAGAAGTTTGGGGTCCACATACACACTATTTATAACGTTCTTATAATAATAATAAAGATAATAATAATATGTAGTGACCCTACTTACCAATTACCACGGACCGCAACAGGTTAAAGTATGCACACAAGCCAAACACACACTTATATTACGAACCGTTCAAATCCCAACTATCCAAACTCAGAACTGAATATTAAACATTATTACAAATGTTTACAAACTTATATTATCTCAAAAGAAGCCTACTAGCTCAGCTCGATCAACCTGAACCCCTAGCTCTCGCGCTGGACTGGGGATCCTCGGTACCAACCGTTTCCTTTTTAACTGGAAAAGAACATAAACAACATCGCACAAATGAGCTAACTAGCTCAGTAAGTCACAATGTCAAAACTGAGAATAATAATCACCAAGTGAAAATGGTTACGATATCAAGTGAACAATGAATTATGATTTAGAATTGGATATTATATTTTCATTTTAAAAACCAAGGTTAAGCTGCTGATCAGTCACGCACTAACCCCGAGCAAAGCACACAGCACTGCTCTAACTACTGGATCCAAGGCACACATTGGCCTAACTTGACCATTATATGGTCTGACCACGAATCTGGTCCACAATTTTATAAAAACAATCCAATTCTAACATAATAACAGAATAAGCAGTAATAAACAATAAACAAGATCATTAACAACATTAGACGTTCAATAATGAAAATGGTTTCAATCTGCATAAAGATCAATATGGCATTCCCAAAGCTTGGTTGTTAGGTAATGAAAGAATTGGATAACAAAGGAATCAATGTTTCAGGGTTTCCAAAAACTTGGTCTTTCAGAGCATATGATACAATGGGTTGAATGTGTAAGCAATCTGGTCCAGTGTTTGATATTTAGTTTGTAAGTACTTGTGGAGTAGTATCGTATATTTGAGGTTCGTATTTGGGTGTGCAACAATCAATGGACTAGAAAGAATCAAGTTTACGGCTCAAGATCAATAACTGGAATCAGGGTTTAGGGTTTAGTGCTTCAAAGCATTTGCAATATAAAATAGAACTATCAATCACTATAATATCTCGAGAAAGTTCAGAACACTTGCCTGGTACTAGCTTATTATACTGCACTCGCTTTCAGTCACGACTGTCTTACTCCTTGACAACCTGTTTCCCTTTTCTACGCCTTTCCTCTTCTACTCACATATCATAAGCATCTATCAATATTCAACTTATATGATTCTATTCGACACATACTTTTATCTACTCTTCGTTTCACCCAAATCCAATTAACGGATTGAAAGTTACGCAATAAACAAGTAAACATCGAATATATAGACCGACAGTTAACCAACAAGTCACATATAGCACATAACACGTCACATAATTAATGATATAACATTTATAAAGAAGTCTCGGGTCATAAACAGGCTTTCGGGTACTTAAAATGATTTTTAAAACATTTTTCAGAATTAAAACAGATCGTTGGATCAATATTGGAATAATAAACAGGGTTCGGCTGGCCAATTCTGGCTTCGAAACAATTTTATAATAATTATCGAGCTTTGAAAATATTTTAAAATAATATTTTAAAGCTTGAAACTATTTTTCAGAATTTTTAAATTATTTTTAAGTAATTAAATCTAATTAAATAATTAATTAAAATCAATTAATAATTAATTAAATCAATTAATTAATTAATTTTCGAATTAATTGACTAATTAATCAATTAAAAATTAACTGAAATTAATTAACTAATTAATTCAGATTTATTTTTGAATTAAAAAATAATTTTTGGAATTAAAATAATAATTTTTAGAATTTTCAGAATTTAAAATCAAATTTTTATAATAAAAATAAATAGGAAATATGATTTTTGAATATTTTTAAAACAGGAATCCTAAATTTGCAAACTCTGGAAACTTGAGGGACTAAACTTCATCGTCCCCAAAAGTCCAGGTACCAAACTGCAATTTACACCCCCCGTCACCGGAAAATACAGGGGTGGCCGGAGAACTCGATTCCGGCACCCTCACTTCACCATCTGCTCCAGATTTACACTACACAACACCAGGAATTTATTCGTGCAATCAAAACACATCAATCATCCCTATCTTGGCCGGAAATTGGCCAAGAACATCACCGGTTTTCGGCGAAACATCGAAAACTTAAAAAGACAACTCCCTTCAATTCATTAATTCTCTGTTAACGAGCTATATACCAATCGATTGCAAATTTCATAAGGAATACAACCCACTATACATCAACAGCTAATAACCCCTAAATCAAAAAGCCCCAAATTTCAATTGAAAACATTCATACGGGTTATAAACCCTAATTTCATAATTCGAAAATTAAACCCACTTTTGAGCATGTTATTGAACTCCAAATCAGACGTATGACATATGAAAATCATCAGGAAAACAAGCTCTACAACATGCAATCATAAAATCATACAAACAATCATCCGAACAGAAATTCATATTTTTAATAAAAATAATTCGAAAATAAATAAATTTTCAGAAAATAAACCTTGATTTCTGCAGTGATATGGAACACAGAATCTGATAGTACTCCTTGAGACCTTCGATTTGGTTACTCCAACTTTTCCAACTGATTTCAATAACACCTTGAAATGGTAGCTTGATTCTCATAAGGTTTTATGAATTTAGGGTTTTTCTCTGGAAAATTATATAATTAACTGTCTGCAAATGATTTTGATATAAAATATAATACGGTAAAAGGCTATTTATAACTACGAAAAATTAGTATCCCATTGGATCATTCTGGATATAAAACGGTACGTTTATTTATAAAAACTAATCCAAACGGTATCGATTTTCGGGATAATTATCCAAATTAGTACAATTTGTACTGCGGTCTTGGTCTCAGCGCCTAGTTACACGTATTACGAGGTGATAATTGTGATAGTTTAATAAAAAGCTCCCGTTTCTCGAAAATACGAGTTTTATTGATTTACCGAAACAAATATTGTATCGAAAATGTTACGCCGGGACCCGCGCAGGTGAAACCGTACGCCGGATCGAAAAAGTCGAAACATGGAAAATGCTCGGAATATTGCAATTAGGTTAGGAAGGAGTTCTCGGTAGAGTTTCGGGTTCTAAAAATATAACAACGGATGACGCCGGTTGGTTCCCGTTTTTATAAAATAGATTTTAAATACCCGGAAAAAGATTTTATAAAATTCATATGATTCCTATAAATTCATAAATCAACATAAAAATAATTAGGAAGATATGACAATTATCTATATTTTATTTTGGACATATAAAAATTAAAATACTCAATTAATAATATTTTTAAACATCCAAACACATTTAACACTTAATAAATAATTTACAGAATAGATACGGAACACATATAATAATTATTTATTAGTAAAAATAATTACACGATATATCCCGGATATTACACAACAGGTAGTTGATAGGACTGGTGTTGGTGATGCGCAGTATAGAAGATTGACTAGGCGTATGGAGGTCATGCATGTCATCCACCGATATTTTGCTGAAGATTTGACACACGCTTTCGGTACTGTTGTTTGAAACATTGGTGGTGAGGTTGATTGGCCACCTGATCCTCCACCCGACGAGGGTGATTTTTCCGCTAATTAGGTATGCCTGAAATCCTTATTATTACCTTCAATGAGGACATTGAAAATTTTAAGTTTGGGGTGATAATGTAAGGATTAGTAGTGTGTGTCCATATAGATTCATATAGATTCATATTGCATGTTTAGTTGTAGTTCATTCATATTTTTGCATGATTTGTTCATTTAGGACATATTTGTTTATTTTTATGTGATTTCATATAGTTACATTTGCATGCATATTTAACATGATCCCTTAAGATGAACTATGATATTTGATAAGTTGATGTTGATTTGAGTGTGGTGATGATGAATAGAGGGATGTTTAAGTCCTAATGAATTGATTTACATGCCAGAAATAAATATTTTCACAAAGTCTTATAGGGTTGCTTTTGATCTAGATCATGATCATACTTGTTTGTTGTTGAGATTTAATCACTTGGTTATATTTAGAATGTGTGATATTCTCGTAATGACTTAAAAATATTGATTTTTAAACTGGAGAGAAGCTTTGATTTCATTACTAGTTGTTGTAAGGCTAAGTGTCAAATAGCTAGTAGCCGGCTCATATTTTTATGAGTAGTCTAGGGTTGAATGAGATGGAGCGAAACGCACTCATTCAGAAATTATTGAAAAAAAAGTATGTATTTATGCATAATTGATCAAGAGTGAGCTCTTTAATACTCGAGTTATTAAGTTATAGGGGACTTTGTGCCTAGTGACCTAAGGCTTTTATAGTCTGGAATCCGCTAACCTAATGTTCGCTATATGGGTATTATTGCATAAGTCTTGTGGGACCTTATTCATTACACGGTCAAATAAGCATCTTTGTTATGTGTTTAATAATAATGTGAATCCTTGTATAACTCTAGTAGAAAGGAGGTGTTGTGAGTCATAATGTGTTTATTGTCTATTCTGTTTATAAACTTTTTATAGATTCGATGATAGATAAGTTATGGTTATTGATCTAGTATCGAGAGATATCTGTTAAGCATTCCACACACGCACGTTTCTGGTTTGTGAGTTGGTTTGTGGGATTTATTTGAACTCTGTTTTAAGTCATTTCATTCTTAGAGGCATTGGCTTATTCATTTGGTTATGGTTATTCTGAGGGGATCGATTGCATCATCGTTTAGTTGAATTCACGTAGTTGCATTCATGCATTAGGTTTGTTTTGTAGTTTTGAGTCTGTTTATGTTTGAGGACATGCATCAATCAAGTTTGGGGGTGTGATAAGTGGATTTTATATCCACTTAGAACACTTTATTACAAGCTTAAATTGGTGTTTTGGACTCAAGTTGTTGGTATTTTGATGTATTTTTGTGTTATTGCATTTCAGGTATCAGTTAAATGAAGAAAGGAGCTTTTAAAGGAAATATGATGAAAAGTGATCAGATTTGGAATCCAAGGCCATTGTCAAGTTATAGAGAATCTCGTTAGCTTCGCGTGGACAGTTGAATCGCCTAATTCTGACGAGTAGAACTCAAGTTATGGGCCAAATAAGATTCATCAGAATTTTCCAGAAGGGCAGCAGGCAGCCGCGCGCCAGGAGCAGGCGACCGCGTGCTAGCAGGTGAACTCGTGCTAGCAGGTGGCCGCGTGGTGACAGCAGGCGACCGCGTGCTGATGCGCAGCTGACTTCGCTGATTTCGCTGAAAAACCCTATTTTAGTGGAATTTGATAATTTTAAGGGTATAGGTCCGCTAGGGGCTTATATATACTTAAAAAAGGGTTTTCATCATCCGAGAAGATTAGGATATCAAAGAGAAGACCTAGAAGCATAAAACAATTCCGAAGAAGAAGATCTTATTTTTAACTTGTGATTCTTTGAAATAGTTGTAACTTTGGATGCTCGTTTTTCGTTCTTGTTGAACCTAGATCTCATTTATTCGTACTTTAATTATTATTCAGTTTATTAAGACCTTGTTTATACCATGCTTTCATTGGAACCCATGATGATGAGTTCAATTATGGGCTAATCGTTATCATGGGATTCTAGCGGATTTACTTATGGATTTCAATAATTAATTTGTTTTGATATCTTGGTGTGTGGTGATTGATTGATATCCTAGTATTGGTTATGCTTATTCGTCTTATATGCGTAGCTAACATATAAGATAGCGTGTTAATCTCTATTGAAGCGAAAGTGAATATAGAGGTTTAGAACTTGCCATGCTAGCATAGGTTCATGTATTTGTTATGCATGATTCGTAGGTAATTCTAACCATCTTACTTTCCCTATGTAATCACAATAGATAACTTGCGCATTAAACCGTTATATTTTCAATTCTTATAGACATATAAGGACTAAGCATAATTGGTGTCTATTCAACTTCTATCTCTTTTATGGATGCTTGGTAGTAGGGTATTCGTACAACGAAAGTTGGCTATTACTAGTTTCTTGTTATCTGATTAGTGTCATCACCATTACATGCTAAGGTTAAGAACAATAAGGCTATTGAATGAAGTATGTAATGAAGTTAGGATCCCATGCTTATCATATATAGTAATTCAACATCAATTCTCTTAGTTAATGTTATTTAGTATAATCTCTTAGTTTAATAAAAATCCAAATTGTTATTTGTCTTAGCATTGAGCGATAACCATACAATGTTGCATAGGTGCATAAATTGAACTTAACCTAAACCGGTCTATGTGGGAACGAATCTGATTTATATCTTATACTACTTGCGAACGCGTATACTTGCGTGAATTTTAGCGCGTGTTTTCGCCCTAACAGTAGTATCGGTGTGTCTGGCTCGTATCTGAAAATTCAACAATCAATGGTATAAGAAGAATAAGGCTTATGGCTCAAGATTAATAAGAATCAGGGTTCAAGGTTGAATAGTTTAAAGCGCTTACAATATAAAACAGGAGTTATTTTGAATAATAGCAAAATGTTGTGAGAAAATTCGAAAATATTTGCAATATATCTTGAGGAAGGTTCAGAAGTACTTTCCTTATCACAGATGATTTCTAACTTTACTTGTACTCATCTAACCATTTTACTCATCAATCACTTTCCTTTTCTTTTTATGCCTTGCTTTTGTTCATCAATTACTTGCCTTATATTTCTACGCTTCGATTCTCTTTATGGATCACTGGTTTCCCTTTCTTATGCCTCGCTGACTCTGCTAGGCATCACAAGTATCTTTTAATATTCAATCTCATATTATTCTAATCATCACATAGACGTCATAAGCTTTTATCTACCATTCGTTTTACCCAAATCTGATTTACGGATTGAAAGTTATGACCAAAACAGTCAAACAATAATCGCATAGGCATATAACCCCTCAATCAGATAGCACGTAGCACATAGCATGCAAGATATTCGATCAAGATAATTTTTTAAAGAAGATTCGGGGTTAAAATTATTTTCCAGGAATTTAATACGAATTTTTGAACATTTTTCGGAATTAAAACGGTACTCCGAATCATTTTATAATTAAATAATTGTGTTCGAACACCCGAATCTGACTTTAAAATAATTTAATAATAATTATCGAGCCTTGAAAATAATTTTAATATAATATTCTAAAACTCGAAACTATTTTTTAGAATTTTTAAATCCAAATAAATATTTAAATCTAATTATTAAATCAATTAAATCAACTAATAATTAATTAAATTAATTAACCAATTAATATTGAATTAATTGATTAATTAAAATAATTAAAAATTAATTAATAAAATAAATCAGATTTATTATTTAAATAACTAAATAATTAAAATAATTTTCTGAATTTAAAATAATTAAATAAACATTTTTATGATTTTTAAAATAAGAATATCATTTTTTAAAATAATTTAAACAACAGGGTTTAATTTGTAAAATGCTGAAAAACCTGGGGGTCAGGGGTAATTTTACCACCTTTTTCCCCCCTTCATCCCTGTTAGTCGTCGGCGAAGCCATGGCCGCCCGCCAGAAGCTTCCTGGCGACGCTCCACTTGCCCAGAATCCCATCAAACTTATAGCAATTGATCATTTGAATTCCAGAAGCTTGATAACAGTTCCGTTTCTGGTAAAAGCGTGGCCAAACAGCCGTAAATGACGGTCAAAGAAACCGCCGCCGGCGGTGTTGGATTTTCCGACAACCCTAAAACAACATCCAACAGACAAATTTTTGGCGTGGTTTGATTCCTGGTGAGACGATCTACATTTCTACAGTATCCAAACATGCCCAGATTTAACGGATCAAAAATTCGGCCAAAAATATAAATTTTCCGGTGAATTTCTTCAAGAACACCAAGAACACTCAAACTCGAAAATCAAATCAACTTTTCTACATGTTATTGAACTCCAAATTTGACATATAATATACCAAAATGACCAGAAAAATATTATCTACACGATGGAATCATCAAATCATATCAACAACATCAAGAACAAATTCTCATAATTTAAACTTTAATAAATTTGAAATAAAATAATTCATTAAGAAAAATACCTTGATTTCTGCATCAAAATAGATGGTGGATTCAGAAAGAGCTTTTCGAGAGCTTCATTTTGATATTTTGCACTCCCGAATTGGAGTTCGATAACGCCTTCGTCCGTACGTTTGATTCTGAAGAATGTAACATTTTTAGGGTTTTTCTCTGTATTTTCTATATTTTTACTGATCGATTATGATTATACGAATAAAATGAAATAATGAAAGGGATACATATATTTATGGAATATCGGGTTGTGTTGGATCATTTTGGATCGATAAATTAGTTACTTAGCCTCTAAGTAACTGAAAAAACGATCCGATTTGATACCCGTATTGGATAATTATCCAAACCGGGCTTCTTATAAAACACTTTATATGAAAATAATGTAATAATATCCCATCTTTCGAGAATACGGGTTTTGTTGATTCACCAAAATGATTATCGTATCGAAAATCTTGCGTCGGGCTGCGCGCGGGTCAAACCGTAATTCAGATTGAAAAAGTCAAAACACGGAAAATATCCAGAATTACCAGATTAGGTTAGGAAGGAGTTTTCGGAAGAGTTTCGGGTTGTAAAAACGTAAAAACGGTTGAAGTTGGACGATTCCCGGCTTTATAAAATAATTTTGTAATTATTCAGAAAATAATTAATAAATTCATAAATCAATATAAAATCATATAACAATCCAAAAATTACCATAAAAATACCGTAGTTATCTATATTTTATTTTGGTCATAATAAAATTGACATATTTATACTCTGCCACATATAAGCATCCACATATCCACACCAATCATCAGATAATTCACCAAAAATCACATAATAATCACATAAAAATCATTTATTGATAAAAATAATTACACGCGATATCCCGGATATTACACATTTACCGTGTTATTTTCAGCAGTTCTAAACATGCTTAACAACTCAGTGAGTGTTCTGTCTATCTCATTCCCTTTGTTCTTAACAAACTGAGAATAGAATTTGTTCAAAGATCGTTTAATCAAATCAAGCTAAGTCTCTAGACCATTCTTGAAACCCAAAATATCAAGGTACATATGCATATCACCTTCAGAACATGTGGTCCAACCGGATATGATTGTAATATCCGGGATATATTGTGTGATTATTTTTGCTATTAAATAATTATTATGTGTGTTCAGTATCTATTCTGTGAGTTAATTGTTAAATGTTATCTAAACTTGGATATTCAAAAATAATATTAATTGAGTATTTTAATTTTTATATGTCCAAAATAAAATATAGATAATTTTCATATCTTCCTAATTATTTTTATGTTGATTTATGGATTTATAAGGATCATATGAAATTTATAAAATCTTTTTCCGAGTATTTAAAATCTATTTTATAAAAATGGGAACCAACCGACGTCAACCGTTGTCACGTTTTTGGAACCCGAAACTCATCCGAGAACTCCTTCCTAACCTAATTGTAATACTCTGAGCATATTCCATGTTTCGACTTTTTCGATCCGGCGTACGGTTTGTTCTGCGCGGGTCCCGGCATAACATTTTCGATACAATATTCGTTCTGATAAATCAATAAAACCCGTATTTTCGAAAAACGGGAGCTTTTTATTAAACTATCCCAATTATCACTTCTTAATACGTGTAACCAGGCGCTGAGACCAAGACCGCAGTTCAAATTGTACTGATTTGGATAATTATCCCGAAAACCGATACCGTTTGGATCAGTTTTTACAAATAAACGTATTGTTTTATATCCGGAATGATCCAATGGGATACTAATATTCTGTAAATATAAATAGCCTTTTTCCGTATTTTATTTCGTATCAAAATCATTTGCAGACAGTTAATTCTATAATTTTCAGAGAAAAACCCTAATTACATAAACTGTTCTAAGAATCAAACAACAAAACGAAGGGGTTACCGATCTCTGTTTTCAAAGCTTGAGTAACCAAAATGAAGGATTTGAAGTGTTCTATCAGATTCTGAGCTTTGTTTCACTGCAGAATCAAAGGTTTATTTTCTGAAAATTTATTTATTTTCGAATTAAATTTATTAAAAATATGAATTTTTGTTCGGATGACTGTTTGTATGATTTGATGATTGCATGTTGTAGAGCTTGTTTTCCTGATGATTTTGATATATTATACGTCTGATTTGGAGTTCAATAACATGTTCAAATTTGTGTTTGATTTTCGAATTTTAAAATTAGGGTTTATAACCCGAATGAATGTTCTTAATTGAAATTTGGGGGTTTCTTATTCTGAAATAGATTGATGTTGTTGTATAGTGTATTGTATTCTCTGTGAAATTTGCAATCTAGTCGTACAAGTTTCATGAATCAACGAGGTCTGTAGAGAAGGGAGTTGTGTTTTGAAGTTTACGTCGAACCCGCCGAAAACCGGCGAGTTTCTTGATCAAATTTCGGCCAAGTCTGGGGTTATTGATGAATTTTGATTGCAGATATAGGTTCCTGGTGTTGTGTAGTTTAATTATGGAGGTGATGGTGGTGGGAGGATGCCGGAGGTGAGTTCTCCGGCCACCCCCGATTTTCCAGCGACTGGAACTGCAAAATTGCAGTTTAGTCCCTATATTTTTGAAGATGGTGAAGTTTAGTCCCTGTAGTTTGCAAAGTTTTCAAAAATAGGATTCCTGTTTATAAAATATTTAAAAATCATATTTCCTATTTATTTTTATTATAAAAATTCATTTTTAATTTCTAAAAATTATTATTTTAATTCCGAAAATTATTTTTAATTCAAAAATAAATCTAAATTAATTAGTTAATTAATTTTAGTTAATTTTTAATTAATTAGTTGGTCAATTAATTCGAAAATTAATTGATTAATTGATTTAATTAATTATTAATTGATTTTAATCAATTATTTAATTAGATTTAATTATTTAAAAATGATTTAAAAATTCCGAAAAGTAGTTTCGAGCTTTAAAATATTATTCTAAATTATTTCCAAAGCTCGATAATTAGTATAAAATTGTTTTGGAGCCAGAATTGGCCTACCGAACCCTGTTTATTAACCCGAAATTGATCCAACGACCCGTTTTAATTCCGAAAAATATTTTAAAAATCATTTTAAATATCAAAAAGCCTATTTATGACCCGAGACTTCTTTATGAATAATATATCATTGATTACGTGATGTATTATGTGCTATATATGAATTGTTGATTGACTATCAGTCTATATATTCGGTGTTTACTTAATTATTACATAACTTTCAATCCGTTAATTGGATTTGAGTAAAACGAAGGGTAGATAGAAGTATGTGTTGAATAGAACTCTATGAGTCGATTATTGATAGATGCTTATGATATGTGAGCAGAAGAGGCAAGGCGTAGGAAAGGGAAACAGGTAGTTGAGGAATAAGACGATTATGATTAAAAGCGAGTGTAGTGTAGTAAGCTAATACCAGGCAAGTGTTCTGAACTTTCTCGAGATATTGTAGTACTTGATAGTCTTATTGATATTGCAAGTGCTTTGAAGCACTGTACCCTAAACCTTGATTCCAGTTATTGATCTTGAGCCGTAACCTGATTCTTTCTAGACCATTGATTGTTGTATACCCAAACACGAACCTCAAGTATACGATCATATTCCACAAATACATACAAACTAAATATTAAACACTGAACCAGATTGCTTACACAATCAAATCTTTGTATTTTATGCTTTGAAAGGCCAAATCCTTGAAACCCTGAAACATTGATTCATTTGTTATCCAATTCTTTCATTGCCCAGCATCCAAGCTTTGAAATTACCTATTTGATCCTTACAAGGATTGAAACTCTTTCATTGTTAAATACTCATTGTTGTTAATAATTCTGGTTATTGATTATTATTGCTTATTCTGTTATTATGTTAGAATTGGATTGTTTTTATAAAATTGTGGACCAGATTCGTGGTCAGACCATATAATGGTCAAGTTAGGCCAATGTGTGCCTTGGATCCAGTAGTTAGAGCAGTGATGTGTGCTTTGCTCGGGGTTAGTGCGTGACTGATCAGCAGCCTAATCTTGGTTTTTAACATGAAAATATAATATCCAATTCTAAATCATAATCCATTGTTCACTTGATATCATAATCATGTTCACTTGATGATCATTATTCTCAGTTTTGTCATTGTGACTTGCTGAGCTAGTTAGCTCATTTGTGCAATGTTGTTTATATTCTTTCCAGTTAAAAAGGAACCAGTTGGTAGCAAGGATCCCCAGTCCAGCGCGAGAGCTAGGGATTAAGGTTGTTGAAGCTGAGCTAGTAGGCTTCTCTTGGAATAATTTAAGTTTGTAAAAGTTTGTAATATGTTTAATACTCAGTTGAGTTTGGAAAAGTTGGGATTTGAACGGTATGTAATATAAGTAGATGTGTGGCTTGTGTGCATACTTTAACCTGTTGTGATCCGTTGTAGTTGGTAAATAGGGTCACTGCATATTATTGTTATCTTTATTATTGTTATAAGCAGGTTATATATAAAGTGTGTGTGTGGACCCCAAACTTCTGACCCGGGTTTGGAGGGCGCCACAGGTTTGGTATCAGAGCTACAGGTTATAAGTCACTGACACAAGCCTAGGTTGACGGGAATGGGTAGAGGGTTAGGATTAGAAGTAAGAAATAGAAAGATAGAACGTCGAGAGGTTGAGTGCTTCGGTATATCAGGTATTAGTGTAATTTGCGTTATGGTTAGAGATTCTTATATTGCGATATGATTTCAGATTGCAGCGATGGCCGACTCTTTTATTCCCGTATCAGCTGATCACTCAGAGCCTTCAGTTGGAGTGCCGTCTTCGGATCCACGTCCTGTTATTCCACCAGCATTGGCTATATTACCTCCACCTGTGTTGCAGCCCCTACCATTGCAGGCTATTCCACCTCCAGGCATGAGGCCACCTGTCAGAGGACCCCCACCAGTTGATTCAGGCTTTACTAGTTATTCAGTCACAGGAGTACCTTTCCAGTTCTCTTCCTATCCTATCCCATATCATCAGTTTGAGGCTTGCCTTATGGAGCAGCGATTCCTACAGGGTCAGATCCAGGAGTTATTGCATATCATGCATACCAGAGAGATGGGGAGTGGTGAGAGGCGACTTAGGGAGAGGCTCCAGGCGTTTCGTAGAGTAACTGCTGTGAGGATTGCTGAGGCTACACATGAGGACATCACCCCTGATTTCCTAGTGGAGTGGGCTAAGTGGGTTCTAGAGGAGCTGGAGGAGATAGGAGGTCCAGATTTTCCATGAGCCAGAGATTCAGAGATGGAGATGTTGAGCAGTGTTGTTATGGTTATGTAGTATGTACAGTAGTGTGTAGTGTGTATCAGTAGACTTTTGAGTTGTATTTATAGACTAGCTATGCTGACTAGTGAGTAGGTTGTTGTACCCTTTTGCTTTTACTTCCGAAGCGTCTTTACGCTTGTATTACCTAAACTTTTGATCTATATATATCAGCACCTTTTCCTTTCCATTACTGTCATTTACTTTATTGCACCTGTGTTACCTTACCTTATTTATTGCACCAGTTATACCTCTGTGATACCATGTACCCTGTTTTCCATAACTGTTTATATTCTGTAAAGAAGCATGCAATTTACTTAGTTACAACTGTTTTCAAAAAGAGATATTTTTGTTTTGCAAAACTGTTTTTTTATGCAAATATTTGATTCAAAAGCTAAATAAGTTGATTGATTCTTTACAGAAAATGCCTCCCAGAAGAAATACCCGCACCAACACCCAGAATGAAGAAACTAATAACAACAACAATAACAACCAAGATGATACAAACCCAAATATGAACCCAGGACCCATAGACCCAGCAATAGCCCATATTCTTCAAATCTTGGCCCAACAAACAGTTCACCTGGCACAACATCAACAAAGACAGACCAATCCCCAGGTAACTTTTAAAACTTTTCAGGCAGTAAACCCACCAGAATTCAAGGGTTCTTTAGAGCCAATTGAAGCAAATGTTTGGCTAAAGGAAATAGAGAAGGCATTTGCCTTAGTGAAAGTAAAGGAAGAACAGAAGGTTGAGTTTGCAAGTTACTATCTGAAGAATGAGGCCACCTATTGGTGGGAAATGGTGAAGACATTGGAAGGTACAGATGTTATTACTTGGGAAAGGTTTAAGGAATTGTTTTTAGAAAAATATTTTCCTCAGTTTGTTCAAGATCAGATGGAGCTGAAGTTTTTAGAGTTAAAGCAAGGAACTATGTTGGTGACAGATTACGAGAGTAAATTTGAGGAATTGTCAAGGTATGTGCCGTTGTATGTTGATACTGATAGGAAGAAAGCTAAGAGATTCCAGCAAGGCTTGAAGCCATGGATCAGAGGGAAGGTAGCTATCTTTGAATTGGAGACCTATGCAGGAGTTGTACAGAAGGCTATGATTGCGGAAACAGAAAGTGAGATGTCACAGAAGGAGAAAGAGAGCAAGAAAAGGAAGGTTGAGGGAAGTGAGGGTCAGTCACAACCAGGAAAGTTTCCAAATTTTAAGAAGGGCAAGTTTCAGCAAGGGAGAAATTTTAATTTCAGGAGACAAAATGCAGGAGACGGAGGCCAGGGCAACCGTCCAGTTAATGCGAATCAGCCGAATCAATTGAGATTAACTTTTCCAGATTGTCAAGTATGTGGAAAGAAGCATGGAGGAGTTTGTAACAAGTTGAATGTGGTATGTTTCAAATGCAATCAGAAAGGGCACTATTCGAGGGAGTGCCGAAATCAGCCAGCAAGAGAGCCAGCAAATAAGGATCAGCCTATCTGGAATCCAGCAGTGAAGGTTCCAGCCATTGGATTTACATGCTTTAAATGTGGGAAGCCTGGACATATGGCCAGGGATTGCAAGACATCAGCCCCAGTTAGTAATGCATTGAGGATTATGGGATCTACCCCAACAGTAAATGAGACTCCAAGGGCCAGAGTATTTGACATGTCTGTAAAGGATGCGATCCAAGATACGGATGTCGTGGCAGGTACGGTTAATTTGAATTCTTTATGTGCCAAAGTGTTAATAGATTCGGGAGCAACTCGATCGTTTGTTTCACAAGATTTTGTTAGTAAGTTAAATTGTCCAGTTGAGTGTTTAAATGAAATAATGACTGTGGAATTAGCAAATCAAGAACGTGTATCTGTTAATCAAGTTTGTGGGAATTGTAAGATTGAGATTTCTGGTAGTAAGTTTTGTGTAGATTTGATAATTTAAGTTAGGAGAATTTGACGTTATATTAGGGATGGATTGGTTATCTAGGCACGATGCCCAGATAGATTGTCGAAATAAGAAGGTAATGGTGAAAATGCCAGACGAAAGGATAGTAACGTTCAAGGGTCAAAAACAAGTAAAGAAGTTCTTAACGATGATTCAAGCCAAGAAGTTACTAAGACAAGGATGTGAGCATTTCATGGCATATGTGATTGATAGAAGTCAAAAACCAACAAAATTTGAAGATATTCCAGTTGTTAATAAATTTCCAGACGTATTTCCCGACGAGTTACCAGGACTTCCTCCAGATAGAGAAATTGAATTTGCGATCGACTTAGCACCTGAAACAGAACCAGTATCCAAGGCCCCATATAGAATGGCGCCCGTCGAGATGAAAGAGCTAGCGAAGCAATTGCAGGAGTTGTTAGAGAAAGGAGTAATCAGACCCGGTGTATCCCCGTGGGGAGCCCCGGTATTATTTATCAAGAAGAAAGATGGAAGCATGAGACTGTGTATTGACTATAGGGAGCTCAACAAGTTGACAATCAAGAACAAGTACCCGTTACCCAGAATTGACGATCTGTTCGACCAGTTGAAGGGAGCCAAGTATTTCTCCAAAATTGATTTAAGATCAGGATATCATCAACTAAAGATCAAGCCAGAAGATATACCAAAGACAGCTTTCAGAACAAGGTATGGACATTACGAGTTTTTAGTGATGTCTTTTGGGTTGACCAATGCCCCGGCAGCATTTATGGACCTGATGAACAGAAT
This sequence comes from Apium graveolens, assembly GCF_009905375.1. Classification (NCBI taxonomy): domain Eukaryota; kingdom Viridiplantae; phylum Streptophyta; class Magnoliopsida; order Apiales; family Apiaceae; genus Apium; species Apium graveolens. The sequence continues at coordinate 65,294,557 of NC_133648.1, read as the reverse complement.
TTTTAAGGAGTATTTGGATAAGTTTGTTATTGTGTTTATAGACGACATTTTAATTTATTCAAAAACGGAAGAGCATCAAGCAGAACATTTGAGGACAACTTTGGAGATTTTAAGGAAAAAGAAGTTATGTGCTAAATTCTCGAAGTGTGAGTTTTGGCTACAGGAAGTTCAGTTCTTAGGACACATAGTCAGTAACGAAGGGATCAAAGTGGACTCGGCAAAGATTGAGGCAATTACGAATTGGGAAAGACCGAAAACACCCACCGAGGTAAGAAGTTTCTTAGGATTGGCGGGATATTATCGTCGATTTGTTCAAAATTTCTCGAGGATTGCCACACCATTAACAAAGGTTACACGAAAGAATGAGAAGTTTATATGGAACGACAAATGCGAGGAAAGTTTTCAGGAGTTGAAGCGACGATTAATCACGACACATGTTTTGTCACTTCCAGATGATAAAGGGAATTTCGTAATTTATAGTGATGCTTCTCATAAAGGATTAGGATGTGTTCTAATGCAGCACGAAAAGGTGATTGCGTATGTGTTAGATATATTTGATAATGTCATGGCTAATATGTTTTATGTTTAGATTTCAGATCTTATTTGAACAGGACAAATCAGTACTTAACTGATCAGTACTTATACTGGACGTCAGAACTTAAGGGATATCAGTACTTATGTTATCAGGAGATAAGCATCAGGAGATAGATATCAGAACTTAAGTGCTGAAGGACGATCAGATAAGGACAGTAGCTGATTAAAGTTAAGAAGATCAAGATAAACATAAGAAGAGATATGCATGAAGAAGGAATTCCGTGAAGAATGGAATACTTGGAATAGAAGATATCTGATTGATATGTTTTAGGAAGCAGAATTATATTCCATATCAATTAGCGATTATCTTGTAACTGTGTAGTATATAAACACAGACATAGGGTTTACACTATAAGTGTTATCATTATCGAGAATATTATTTACTATAACCCTAGCAGCTCTCGTGATATTTTGTTCATCACTGAGAGATAACAGTTCCAGATTGTAACAGAGTTTATTGTTTCAATAAAGTTTGTTTTCTGTTACATAAGTTCTTGAAGTTTGATTTGATTGTAATAAACACTGTATTCACCCCCTCTACAGTGAAAGTGTGACCTAACAAGTGGTATCAGAGCCTTCTGTTAACACACATACAGTTAAAAATCCAAACACAATCATGTCTGACACAGAAACTCCAACTAAGCCTACCAAAACTGAGGAATCATCAAAGACATCAACTCAGAGTCGATATGAGACTATCAGAGTTCCCATATTGAGACCATCTGAATATCCCATATGGAAGGTAAGGATGACCATGTTTCTGGAAGCAACAGATCCAGAATACCTTGATAGAATCAAGGAAGGGCCTCACAAACCTACCAAGCTCGCTGTTGTAGTTGCAGGTGAAGCAGCAATGACCGTACCAAAGGAAAAGAGTGATTACACTGCTGAAGATATAGCATCTATTGCTAAGGATGCCAAGGTACGACACTTATTGCATAGTGCCATTGATAATGTAATGTCAAACAGGGTAATCAACTGCAAGACTGCTAAGGAGATATGGGATGCACTGGAAACAAGGTGTCAAGGAACTGAAACAGTTAAGAAGAACAGGAAGACAATACTCACTCAAGAGTATGAACACTTTGACTCTAGGACTAATGAGTCATTGACTGATGTATATGATAGATTTGTCAAACTCTTGAATGACTTGTCATTGGTTAATAAGGAGTATGATCTTGAAGATACAAACCTTAAATTCCTGTTAGCTCTTCCTGAATGTTGGGATTTGAAGGCAACAACAATAAGAGACAACTACAATCTTGATGAAACAACTCTTGATGAAATCTATGGAATGCTCAAGACTCATGAACTTGAGATGGAACAAAGAAGCAAGAGGAAAGGAGGAAAGTCAAGGACAGTTGCTCTCAAGGCTGAAGAGGAATCCCCCAAACCACCTTCCTCAAAGAAAGACAAGGGTAAAGCTCTTATCATAAAGTCTGATACTGAGTCATCAAGTTCTGAGAGTGATGATGACTCAGATTCTGAAAGCTTGCCTGAAACTGATGCTGATGAGGAGATGATGAAGCTGTGTGCTCTTATGGTGAAAGGAATCACAAAGATTGCATACAGGAAGTTCAGGAAGGGAAAGAAGTTTTCCAGGAAAGGCATAAGTTCTGATAAGAAGAATTTCAGAAGATCTGAAGGAAGAGGAGGAAAGTCTGACAGAGGAGATTACGCTAATGTTAAATGTTATAATTGTGGTGAGAAAGGCCACATATCTCCTGATTGCAAGAAGACCAAGAGTGACAAAGGCAAAGCTCTTGTCACAAAGCAGAAAAGCTGGACAGACACCTCAGATTCTGAAAGTGAGGAGAACCATGCATTGATGGCAAATGCTGATAAATCAAGTTCTGAGAGCAGTTCTGAAGCTGCTGAAACAAAGGTACCTCAGACTACTTATGCTTTTCATACTGATGATATTAATGAGTTGAGAAGATATCTTAAAACCATGTTTGTTAGTTATAGAGATCAAACTTTAACATGTGAAAGATTAACTTCTGAAAATCTTGCTTTTAGGAAAAGAAATGATTTCTTAGAAAAAGAGTTAGTCATGTTCCATCAAACTCAGCAGGATAGAGATGATGCTTTTTATGTTAGGGATGAAGTGCTAAAAATGAATGAATCTCTAAAAACTGAGTTAGAAAAGGAGAGAGAGATTATCAGAACTTGGACTAACTCTGGCAAAACAACTCAAAATTTGCTAAGCAGTGGAAACTGGAAAGAGGGCTTAGGCTATGGAGAAAATAAAAATGAAAAAGGAACTGTAGAAATTAAACCTGTTAAGTTTGTAACTGAAAAATCTGAAAATGAGAAATCAGAAGTTAAAAAGGAATTAGCTTCTGACAAACTAAAACAGGAAAAGACAGCTGAAGTTAACATAGGCTTAATGACAAAGAAGCAGCTTAAGCATAAGCTGAAAGATGTTAAGAATGCAAACAAGGTAAAATCACCTAGGAAAAACAGGAATGGAAAGGAAGGTGTGAATAAAAGCAATAACTATAAATCTGTTCCTGATGCTCCTAGGAAAGCGTGTCATAACTGTGGAAGTTCTAACCATCTGGCTTCTTTTTGCAGGAAGAATAAGAATATTAACTCCTTATCTACAAAATCAGGAGTTAAGAGTCAGTCTGTTAGATACAAACCACAAGATCCTTGTTTTCATTGTGGTAGTTTATGGCATTCCATTTATACTTGTAAGGAATATCATAGTTTGTACTATGATTATTATCAAATAAAACCTTCTTTAAAGAAAGTTTCTGTTGTTCCTTCTAGTGTAAGTTCTGATTCAAAGTCTGGTAGTATAAGTTCTGATAAGAAAACTGTTAACATAAAATCTGATGCTAAATCCGCTGCAAATGTTAACAAACCTAAAAAGGCCAAAGGATCCAAGCAAGTCTGGGTCCTTAAAACTAATAATTAGTGGTCTTTTTGATTGCAGGGCAACAGAAAAAATATTTTAGTTCTGGACAGTGGATGTTCAGGACATATGACTGGAAATAAGGCCCTGCTATCAGACTTTGTGGAGAAAGCTGGCCCAAGTGTTTCTTATGGAGATGGCAACATTGGAAAAACTTTGGGATATGGCAATATCAATCTTGGGAATGTCATCATTAAAGATGTAGCTCTAGTCTCAGGACTTAAACACAACTTACTGAGTATAAGTCAAATCTGTGACAGAGGTTATCATGTTGATTTCTTTGCAGAACATTGTGAAATAGTTAGTAAATCTAAAGAAAAAATTGTTCTAAAGGGATTCAGGCGTGGTAACATTTATGAAGCTAAGCTTTCAACAAGTTCTGATGGTTCTGCAATCTGTTTAGTAAGTAGAGCCTCAACTGAAGAAAGCTGGAATTGGCACAAGAAACTCTCTCATTTAAACTTCAACAAGATAAATGAACTGATCAAGAAAGATCTTGTGAGAGGACTGCCAAAATCAGTGTTTGTTCCTGATGGTCTTTGTAACTCATGTCAGAAGGCTAAACAAAGAAAATCTTCGTTCAAGAGCAAGACTGAATCATCAATTCTTGAGCCTTATTATCTGCTTCATGTTGATCTATTTGGTCCAGTGAATGTCATGTCTATTGCAAAGAAGAAATATGCATTGGTCATAGTAGATGAGTTCACCAGATACACATGGGTGTATTTCTTGCACACAAAAAGTGAAACTGCATCTATCCTGATTGATCATGTCAAACATCTGGATAAATTGATCAAAGATTCTGTGAAAATTTTGAGGAGTGATAATGGCACTGAATTCAAGAATCTGATAATGGAAGAGTTCTGCAAAAATCATGGAATAAAGCAGGAATTTTCTGCTCCTGGAACTCCACAGCAAAATGGAGTTGTTGAAAGGAAGAATAGAACTCTCATTGAAGCTGCACGAACAATGCTTGAAGAAGCAAAGCTTCCAACCTATTTCTGGGCTGAAGCTGTGCAGACTGCTTGTTTTACTCAAAATGCAACACTCATTAACAAGCATGAAAAAAACACCATATGAGATGGTGAAGAACAAGAAGCCAAATCTCAAATACTTTCATGTATTTGGATGTAAGTGTTTTGTTCTCAAGACTCATCCTGAACAGCTATCCAAGTTTGATCTAAAAGCTGATGAGGGAATCTTTGTTGGATATCCACTTTCTACAAAAGCCTTCAGAGTCTATAATTTGAGAACAAAAGTGGTCATGGAATCTATCAATGTCTCTTTTGATGACAAGAAGATCACTGGACTTGAAGATTGCATTGATCATGATCAGCTGAGATTTGAAAATGAAGATTCATATTCTGATACCTCAAGTCCTGACAGTCTAAGTCCTGATACTGTAAATTCTGATGGATTAAACTCTGATGTTATTGAAACTGTGGTGACTACGTCAAAGGAAGATGCACCAATGCAGGGGGAGCATACTCAAGATATTATCACATCTCAAGAAGCATCAGAACATACATCTGGCTCTTCAAATTCTGATTCGTCAAGTTCTGATAAGCCAAGTACTGACAGTACTGAAAATCTAAATACTGAAGGATCCAACTCAGAGAGCATAGTTTCAGGGGGAGCATCAGAAAATGAAACCGAAGACAGCATGAATCATGGGGGAGCATCCAGTTCTAGAGAAAATCTTCCATCTGCAAGGAAGTGGACAAAATCACATACACCTGATTTGATAATTGGAAATCCTGAGGCAGGTGTCAGAACTAGAACAGGTACTTCGAATGAATGTCTTTACAATTCTTTTCTCTCTCAGTCTGAGCCAAAGAAAGTGGAAGAAGCTCTTCAAGATGCTGATTGAGTGCAAGCAATGCAGGAAGAGTTGAATGAATTTGAAAGAAACAAAGTCTGGACCTTAGTGCCAAGACCTAAGAATAGATCGGTTGTTGGTACAAAGTGGGTATTCAGAAACAAAACTGACAGTGATGGCATAATTGTAAGGAACAAGGCAAGGCTGGTTGTAAAAGGATATTCTCAACAGGAGGAAATTGACTATAATGAAACATTTGCTCCAGTTGCTAGGTTAGAAGCCATAAGGATATTCATGGCTTATGCTGCTCACAAAAAGTTTACTGTCTTTCAAATGGATGTGAAAAGTGCTTTTCTCAATGGAGAATTGGAAGAGGAAGTATATGTTGAACAACCTCCAGGCTTTGTAGATTCCAAACATCCAGATTATGTCTACAGGCTTGATAAAGCACTTTATGGACTTAAGCAAGCTCCTAGAGCATGGTATGAGACTTTAGCTCAGTTTCTTCTGGAAAGTGGATTCAACAGAGGAACTATTGACAAAACACTGTTCTATCTCAACCATGGCAAGGACTTACTTTTGATCCAGATTTATGTTGATGATATTATTTTTGGGTCTCCAAATGACAAACTTTGCAAAAAGTTTGCCAAACTAATGCAGTCAAGATATCAGATGAGTATGATGGGAGAACTTAGTTATTTTCTGGGCCTTCAAGTCAAGCAGAGTGAAGAAGGAACTTTTATTTGTCAATCTAAGTACACCAGAAACTTGCTGAAGAAATTTGGAATGCAAGACTATTCAAGTGCATCCACTCCCATGGCCACTGCAACAAAACTGGATAAGGATACTGGTATTTCAGTAGATATTACTGATTACAGAGGTATGATTGGCTCACTTCTCTATCTAACTGCTAGTAGACCAGATATCATGTTTGCTACCTGTCTTTGTGCAAGATTTCAAGCAGATCCAAGAGAACCTCACTTAACAGCTGTAAAAAGAATCTTTAAGTATCTTAAAGGAACAGCTGATCTAGGATTATGGTATCCTAGAGAATCAGATTTTAAATTAATAGGTTACTCAGATGCAGATTTTGCAGGTTGCAAAATTGACAGGAAAAGCACAAGTGGAAGCTGCCAATTTCTTGGAGGCAGGTTGGTTTCTTGGTATAGCAAGAAACAAAAGTCAATTTCCACATCAACTGCAGAAGCAGAGTATATTGCTGCAGGAAGCTGTTGTGCACAGATTCTCTGGATGAAGAATCAGTTACTGGATTATGGGTTAACATATTTCAAAATCCCTATTTACTGTGATAATCAAAGTGCTATTGCTATGACAGGTAATCCAGTTCAACACTCTATGACAAAGCACATCAGCATCAGGTACCATTTCATCCGGGAACATGTGGATGAAGGTACAGTGGAATTGCATTTTGTTCCCACAGATCAACAAGTAGCAAATATCTTCACAAAACCACTGTGTGAAACTACCTTTACAAAATTGGTAAATGAACTTGGAATGATTTCAGGTTCTTTCTCTAAATCTGCTTAAACTTGTTCTATGTTATCAGACTTTATGATCAGTATTTACAGAATTAATCTCTTTGTATATTCTGTGCATTAATTGATAAATGTCTTTAAGTACTGACTGTTGTCTGATATATGTTTCTAAACTCTGATAAGTGATATGTCTGTTTCAGTAACTATTCAATCCTATGAGGATAATTGTGCTAGATACTGACCTACTAGTCTTCAATAAACAAATGATCCCATGAAAGAAGAAATTATTTCTGTGGAAATCTTATGACACAAGCAAATTCTGATACTTGAGCTTAGTTTAGTTTACTTTATTCATCTTACTACTAAGTCCCAAATTAGAATAATGCTACTCATCTGTTTAAGTTCTGATTCTAGTTAAACTGCTGAATGTACTAAGTGCTGATAAACCTCACTTATCAAAAGAAGAAGAACAAGAATCAAAGAATAATATCAGGTACTCCTTTGAGATCTAGAGTAAAAATGTGAATGGGACGACCCAAGTGCATTGCTGGTATTAAGTAAATATGCATTAGAAAAGCAAAATATTTTCTTGGTGACTTTTCACACTCTATAATTACTAGAGAAATACTCTGATAATAGCATAAATTCTGATAAACAGTCGTGACTCACTTACACTGAGAAGCCACTGTAAAATAGAATTTCAAAAGATGCATAAAATTAGCACAAAAACAGTTGAGGTGGACTCATGCATGAACTCATTTATCAGTAGGTTTCAGGATAATGACAGCTCTTTAGCAAAATTTTAATTATGACTTATTTCTAAGATGTACTGAAGTAGATCAGACTTTACTCTTTATTATTTATTTAGCTTAATGCACACACACATCACTCCATATGAATGATGAAATTTCTGTGGTGGTCTATGTTATTTTAGATAAACAGTCATTGTGTCATTTTTGCACAAATTCTGAGGACAAGTTCTAGTTACACATTCTGATGATTAAGTTCTGACGTTCATAACTAAGAACTTGTATGAGTATTTACTAAGATAGATATTCCTTGTTCGAGTTAAGACATTATGTTCTGATGACTGTTAAGTTCTGGTATAGGTCTAAGTTCTGATTTGTCAGTCTAACCCTTTACTTGACTTATCTGTGAGTAAAATTTGGTAACAGTCTCAGATTAATTTCGAAATGTTGAAGTGGAAGATTAATAGTCTATGGTTAAAACATAATGGCACTCGTCCTTGAATAGTTCACTCTTGTTACATGTGCACATTCCTTTTCCAATGACTGTTATTCTTTTTCAAAGTCTAGGGAGACGAGGTAGAATTAATTCTACCTATCAGCATTAAATATCTTTGCGTCTCTTGGCATTCTCTTGCCTATATACACAACCACTTCACATCAGTCTTTCCATCACATTCTTCTCATCACACTTGTATCACAAATTCAGTCTTGTTTTTCATTTACTATCACAAATGGCTGAATTTGGCTGGTTCTATAATTACGGTGATGAGACTGTGCATGTCTTTTTGAATGGAATTCCAACTCCCTACCCTATCACCAACATCCCTCACAATCTCTGGATTCAATTTCCAGAGGTTATCAAACGTGATCTGGTGGCCATTCGAAGAGACTTTCACCTTCGTCGTATCCGTCAGCAAGAGCGAATCATACGACTCGCCATCTTGTTCGTCGAAGATAGGAAGAGGAAGATGACTTAATCTCGTCTTCTTCCTGTTCTTCTTCATCCTCAGCTTTGTCAGGCTTCTTAGCTAGGACTAAAGCTGTTGACGTTAGGATTAGAAGCTTAGGGAAAATCTTGTATTAATGTAATTTCTATTTCATATATGTATTGACTTGATATATTAATGAAAACTGTTTTTACTTCAAGATTTTGTCTCTGAGTTATTTTATCTTGTGTTGTTAAATCCTGCTTGATATTCTGATGACCATTTAAATTTTGTCTTTATTTAAGTTCTGATTCTTTGTCAGCACTTATTCATCGAAATTATCTCGGTCATTTTTAACATGATTCATTTTCAGAATATTAATGTTGCAGTGAAAAATAATTCAATCAGTGCTAACGGTTTCAATTTTGAATTAAAACTGTGTTTCTTGATAACTGAAATGGTTTTTCCTTGAAACAAGGCAACTGGGTAAGTAATCATTCCTGTTTTCTCGAGCCCAGTAACTATCCGTTATTACTGCATGTCTGACAGGTGTTCAACGGTAACATTTTTTTTCAGAGTATAAGAACAACAGAGAGAAGATTTCTTTAATCTTTTATTTTCTTTATACTTTATCTCTCTTCTTACTTTTACTCTCTTTCTCATTCTTTCTCACGTTGGTTTTTCATACAGACATTATCTCAAACACCTAACAGGCATACTTGAATTTCAATATTTTTTCACATGGCACCAAAGGATTTAATCATTAATGGAGCAAAGTTTGTTCCAAACAACTATGCTGCAATTCTTGATCATGCTGAAGCTCCATCTGAATTGCATTTTGTGCAAGATCTTCTTGCACATAGTGAGGTTGGGTACGCCTTAACTCAGCCTGAATTCTTTTCAAGTCAACAAGTTCTGCGGTTCTGGAGGACTGGAGTTTTTGATGATGGTGGTAAACGAGGAACTCCCAGTATTATCTTCCAAGTGGGTGATTCATCCTATGTAGTCACTCCTGGTACAGTACGAAGAGCATTACATCTTCCAGAAGATTGTACCTTCTCTATACCAGAGGAATCAGAACTTCGGGGGTTAATGACTGATTTGGGATATGCAAAGAGTCTGACGAAACTTGGACAGTTGAAACGGGCTAATATCAGAAGAGAATGGAGTTTCTTCTTCGATTGCATCACCAAGGCTTTTGGCAACAAGTGTTCAAATTTTGATGTCATCCCAATTCTGAGTCAGCACATCGGGTATGCTATTATCCATCAAACTCATTTTGATTTTGCAACTGGAATAATTGGTTTTATTGGGGATAGGATGACAGAGGATCGAGATGTTGTTTATTTTGCTAGATTCTGTCAACTTATTTATACGTATTGTACTGCTGAACCCCAGTTAGTCAGCACTCAAACCCCACCTTTTAAGGTTGCAAAAAGGTACTTTAACGACCTGATAAATGCTGACACAAAGAAATCAATGGTGAGACAATTACAGATTCCTCAGTCTGTGAAACAGATTCTAGTAAATGCTGATCCTGCTACTTACAAATCTGTTTACTCAAATGTTCAACCAACTCACCATAACCAAAATCCATCAACCTCAGTACCTACCTCTCATTCTACTCAACCTACCCTCAGAACTTATCTCAAATCCTATCTCTCCACTTCACAGACTACTCAACCTTCTTCTTCAGCACCTACTGTGAAGCCTACATCCTCTAAACCAAAGAGAACAAAGACTGTTCCTCAAACACCTCAAAAGAGGAGAAGTATTACTTTGAGAGATGAATCAGATTCTGAGGATCAGATTCCCTCTTCAGAACCTGTGGTATATGAAGCTGAGAAGGCAACTTCTCAGAAGGATTCTGTAATTGGGGGTTCTAGGCTTCTCAAGAGGCTTAGACGTATGACGGTTCCTGAAACTCCCAAGGAATCCAAATCAACAAGGAAGTACAAGAAACAGAGGGCACAAAGGCCAGTTTCAGATGATGAGGAGGAAGCAGCTAAGGAAGGGGATCAGGAATCTCTGATCTCACAAGACAAGGAATTTGCTCCAGTCACTTCTTCTCCATCAACTCCATCTCAGGAACCTGTATCTGACAAGGCTAATTCACCTTCTATATCTCTTGTTGATCCAGGCACAAGTGCTGAAATTGATATTCAGAACCTGGTTGTGCCTGAAATACTTTTCTTAGAAGCTCCAACAGCAAATAATCCTTCCACAACACCTGTTACTGATGCTGTTCAAACTCCTGAGTTATCACTAACACCTTCTCTGCATCAAGATGCTGATGATCAGATTTTAGGTGAGCATCAGGATATGGCTGTTGATCAGAACTTAGTATCAGATCAGCAATTAGAGGATGTTGAAGCCTCCATTGCTACTCACACAGTTGTCTTATCAGAAGATACTGATTCTCTAAGTTCTGATGCTGCAAATGTTGGAGATACTGGTGAGGCTGCTACAACTGTAGATGCTGATGAAGCAGGTCCTTCAGGACATACTCCTCCACTGACTCTTCCTAAGTCTGAACTGGTAAAGGAGTTTGTTATCAGGGATGCACCAGTACCTTGGAGTGAAACTCCTGCAGGTCAGGAGTGGACTAAGGAATGGAACTCAGTTTCATGTGTTCCAAATGCTTTACATCTTGCTGAGCACTTGACTAAAGCTGATGAAATGTTACATTCTGATGATTTTAAAACCCAGCTTAGAGTCACTGCATTGAGTACTAAACATCTACAAGGTCTTCATTCCAACACTCATGCAGAGCTACACAAGATTCAGGAGAACTTTATCAAACAGGAACAAGTTTGGAAAATTGATAAGAAAAAGTTCTTCCAACCTACCATTGACAGGGTTGCTTATATTGAGAAAACTCAAGAGAAGCAACAAGCTCAGATTGATCAAATTCTGACAAATCAAGCTTCTCAGCAATCGCAACTTACTGAAATCCAGACCTCAGTGGAACTACTTATCTCTCTTTTATTACCTGCTGATGCCAAAAAGGGGGAGAAGGTAATTAAGTCCAAATGCAACACCAACAAGTCACTGCAAGGAAAGGATGATGGAAAAGATGACCAAGGAAACTCTGGAATGGGTAGTGGTCATAGTCAAGGTAGAAGGTTTACATCAAGACAAGCTAGTCACAGAACAAGTTCTGATACTGGGAAAAGAATAAGTTCTGCTGCTGGTAAAAGGATAAGTTCTGATGAACTTCTAGATCTTGATGAGGAAATGTCAAGACAGTTATTTCTTCAAGAAAATCCAGGGATGGACTTGGAAAGTTTAAAGGAAGAAGAAGCCAGACTTAAATCAGAGAAAGTCACATCTAAATCTGAAGCTTCTGGTAAAAAGTTACTTCCAAAACCTAAAGGCATTGTGATCAAAGAAAGGATATATACTGAAGAAACTTTGGCTAGATCACAACCACAGATAGATCCAAGATCCAAGGGTAAAGAAAAGGTTGGTGAACCTATCAAGCCTTATGTACCTCCTGAGGAAGAAGAAATTACTGATGAAAAAAATGATCTTGCTCTGACTTCAAGAAAAGTTCTTAAAACAACCTCTGACATGGCTCAAGTTGTTCAGAGTCAAGAAATTGTAAGTTCTGATATACAGAAGAAGCAAGTAACCTCTGACAATGCTCAAGTTAACTTGATATCAGAAAATAAATCTAAAACACTCCTACCAGGATTCACTAAAGCAAAACAGACTCAATCTTTGAAGACTACTTCAAGTGGTTTTGAAGCAAGAGTAGTTACTGGAAAGGAAGCTAGAGATAAAACTGGATTGGGAAGTGCTGATGAAAGAAGAGTACACAACACTACCGATGATCCAACTTCCTTGAGTGAACCAGGTATTGGAGCAACTCCTGAGAGATTGAATCAACTAGAATCTGTACAGATGGTTTACCATACCTACTTGAAAGAATACATCATGTTGTATTTCATGACAGATGGTAGGGTTTATCATATAAGACAAAATGCCATTCCTTTGAAGTATTTTGAAGAATTGGAGCATGTACTTTTCTTACTTCAAGTGGATAACAGAATAACAGAGACTGCTGTAAACTACTTAAAAGAACAGATTTAGAGACAGAAAAGGCTTTATTCTGTTAAGTCTGACAGCAGATATGTTCCAAAGTACAGAAATCACAATGGTGATATTGTTGATATGAAGCCTAATACTGCACAGATCAGAACATATAGTGGTATTAAGGGGCTTGAATTCAATCTAGAGTCTAACAAAGCTTATGTCATAAGACTAGATCGGGAGTTGAGAAAAGCAAAGATTAATGATCTCAGAGCTGCAATATTTCAAACTGGTGAAGATACTGCAGAGCTTAAAGATGTCAAACGGAGAATGATTGATGAACTCAGATATGCTGAGAAATGTTTGTTGAAGAATTATCTCAGAACAACTCCTGACATCAGAGAGATCAGAAAATGATGAAGCCAAGTCAAAGATCTACAACTACTTAAATTCTGATGTGTATACAGACCAAAGTTGTTATCAGAAGTTGAATTGGTAAAAGCTTTAAGGACTGTAAGTTGTAGTTATCTTGTCTATTTCTCATGCATTTATACTTAATGTTTTTGACATCATCAAATATCTGTTAAACTTGTATATTTTGCTAATTTACAAGTTGGGGGAGATTGTTAGATATATTTGATAATGTCATGGCTAATATGTTTTATGTTTAGATTTCAGATCTTATTTGAACAGGACAAATCAGTACTTAACTGATCAGTACTTATACTGGACGTCAGAACTTAAGGGATATCAGTACTTATGTTATCAGGAGATAAGCATCAGGAGATAGATATCAGAACTTAAGTGCTGAAGGACGATCAGATAAGGACAGTAGCTGATTAAAGTTAAGAAGATCAAGATAAACATAAGAAGAGATATGCATGAAGAAGGAATTCCGTGAAGAATGGAATACTTGGAATAGAAGATATCTGATTGATATGTTTTAGGAAGCAGAATTATATTCCATATCAATTAGTGATTATCTTGTAACTGTGTAGTATATAAACACAGACATAGGGTTTACACTATAAGTGTTATCATTATCGAGAATATTATTTACTATAACCCTAGCAGCTCTCGTGATATTTTGTTCATCACTGAGAGATAACAGTTCCAGATTGTAACAGAGTTTATTGTTTCAATAAAGTTTGTTTTCTGTTACATAAGTTCTTGAAGTTTGATTTGATTGTAATAAACACTGTATTCACCCCCTCTACAGTGAAAGTGTGACCTAACAGTATGCATCAAGACAATTGAAACCACACGAACAGAAGTATCCTACTCATGATTTGGAGCTAGCAACCATAGTTTTCGCTTTGAAGATTTGGAGACATTATTTGTATGGAGAAAAGTGCGAGATTTTTACGGATCACAAAAGCCTAAAGTACATATTCACACAGAAGGAACTTAATATAAGACAAAGGAGATGGTTAGAGTTGATCAAAGATTATGATTGCTCGATTAATTATCATCCCGATAAAGCGAACGTGGTAGCAGACGCATTGAGTCGGAAGGAAAGGTTGAATGTGTTATCAGTACTTGAAGATATATATAAAGAATTTCAGAAATTGGAATTGGAGATTAAAGTTTGCAAGCCTGAGGAAGCGAACGTATACAGTATGACTTTCCAACCGGAATTATTTGAGAAAATAAAGAAATGTTAGGAAGATGTAATGGATCAAGATATAAATCGCTTGGTAGGGGAAGAGTTATACACGCAGAAAGATGACCAAGGTATTCTGAGGTTTTCATCTAGAAATTGGATTCCACCAGTGACGGAGCTGAAAAATAAAATTTTACAGGAGGCACATAATTCAAGGTATTCCATCCATCCAGGGAGTACCAAAATTGACTTAAAGAAGAATTATTGGTGGCCAGACATGAAGAGGGAAATTGCGGAATGGATTAGCAAATGTTATACCTGTCAGAGAGTTAAAGCAGAGCATCAGAGACCAAGTGGATTGTTACAGCCATTGGAGATTCCAGAGTGGAAATGGGAACATATTTCCATGGATTTCATAGTTGGATTACCAAGGACAAGGGCTAATCATGATGCCATTTGGGTTATAGTGGATAGACTTACCAAGTCAGCTCATTTTCTGCCTATAAATGAAAGATTTTCGCTCGACAAGCTGGTCCATATGTACTTGAAAGAAATTATAGTTCGTCATGGAGTTCCTGTGTCTATTATATCTGATCGAGACCCAAGGTTTAATTCAAGATTTTGTAAGAGTTTTCAAGAATGTTTGGGAACAAGACTGAATATGAGTACGGCCTATCACCCCCAGACGGATGGCCAAAGTGAAAGAACGATCCAGATAATCGAGGACATGTTACGTGTTTGTGCTATTGATTTCAAAGGAAGTTGGGACGAATATTTACCTCTGGTAAAGTTTGCTTACAACAACAGTTATCATGCCAGCATTGGGATGTCACCCTATGAAGCCCTTTATAGACGCAAATGTAGATCTCCAATATATTGGGATGAAGTAGGAGAACGCAAGATACTTGGACCTGAACTGGTACAGCAGACAAAGGAAATTGTTGAAATTATCCAGAAGAGATTGATAGCCGCACAGCGCATTGGCAAAGTAGCTTACGAGTTAGTGTTACCACCGCACATGAAGCACATTCATAATGTTTTTCATGTATCGATGCACAAGAAATATAATCCAGACTCCAGGCATGTAATAGAATATGAGCCAATAGAGCTTCAGGCAGATTTATCATATGTAGAGAGTCCGATAGAGATTCTAGAGGAGAGAGAAAAAGTATTAAGAAATAAAGTGATAAAGTTAGTAAGAGTATTGTGGAGAAACCCAAAGGTTGAAGAGTCAACCTGGGAGTTAGAAAATGATATGAGAGAAAAGTACCCTCATTTGTTTTCTTAGGACATTCTGAGGACAGAATGCTTTTAAGGGGGGAAGGATGTAATATCCGGAATATATCGTGTGATTATTTTTTCTATTAAATAATTATTATGTGTGTTCAGTATCTATTCTGTGAGTTAATTGTTAAATGTTATCTGTACTTGGATATTCAAAAATAATATTAATTGAGTATTTTAATTTTTATATGTCCAAAATAAAACATAGATAATTGTCATATCTTCCTAATTATTTTTATGTTGATTTATGGATTTATAAGGATCATATGAAATTTCTAAAATCTTTTTCCGAGTATTTAAAATCTATTTTATAAAAACGGGAACCAACCGACGTCAACCGTTGTTACGTTTTTGGAACCCGAAACCCTTCTGAGAACTCCTTCCTAACCTAATTGTAATATTCTGAGCATATTCCATGTTTCGACTTTTTCGATCCCGCGTATGGTTTGTTCTGCGCGGGTCCCGGCGTAACATTTTCGATACAATATTCGTTCCGATAAATCAATAAAACCCGTATATTCGAAAAACGGGAGCTTTTTATTAAACTATCCCAATTATCACTTCGTAATACGTGTAACCAGGCGCTGAGACCAAGACCGCAGTACAAATTGTACTGATTTGGATAATTATCCCGAAAACCGATACCGTTTGGATCAATTTTTACAAATAAACGTACTGTTTTATATCCGGAATGATCCAACGGGATACTAATATTCCGTAAATATAAATAGCCTTTTTCCGTATTTTATTTCGTATCAAAATCATTTGCAGATAGTTAATTCTATAATTTTCAGAGAAAAATCATAATTACATAAACTGTTCTAAGAATCAAACAGCAAAATGAAGGCGTTACCGATCTCTGTTTTCAAAGCTTGAGTAACCAAAACAAAGGATTTGAAGTGTTCTATCAGATTCTGAGCTTTGTTTCACTGCAGAATCAAAGGTTTATTTTCTGAAAATTTATTTATTTTTGAATTAAATTTATTAAAAATATGATTTTTTGTTCGGATGATTGTTTGTATGATTTGATGATTGCATGTTGTAGAGCTTGTTTTCCTGATGATTTTGATATATTATACGTCTGATTTGGAGTTCAATAACATGTTCAAATTTGAGTTTGATTTTCGAATTTTAAAATTAGGGTTTATAACCCGTGTGAATGTTCTTAATTGAAATTTGGGGGTTTCTTATTCTGAAATAGATTGATATTGTGGTATAGTGTATTGTATTCTCTGTGAAATTTGCAATCTAGTCGTACAAGTTTCATGAATCAACGAGGTCTGTAGAGAAGGGAGTTGTGTTTTGAAGTTTACGTCGAACCCGCCGGAAATCGGCGAGTTTCTTGATCAAATTCCGGCCAAGTCTGGGGTTATTGATGAATTTTGATTGCAGATATAGGTTCCTGGTGTTGTGTAGTTTAATTCTAGAGGTGATGGTGGTGGGAGGATGCCGGAGGTGAGTTCTCCGGCCACCCCCGATTTTCCGGCGACTGGAACTGCAAAATTGCAGTTTAGTCCCTATATTTTTGAAGATGGTGAAGTTTAGTCCCTGTAGTTTGCAAAGTTTTCAAAAATAGGATTTCTGTTTATAAAATATTTAAAAATCATATTTCCTATTTATTTTTATTATAAAAATTCATTTTTAATTTCTGAAAATTATTATTTTAATTCCGAAAATTATTTTTAATTCAAAAATAAATCTAAATTAATTAGTTAATTAATTTCAGTTAATTTTTAATTAATTAGTTGGTCAATTAATTCGAAAATTAATTGATTAATTGATTTAATTAATTATTAATTGATTTTAATCAATTATTTAATTAGATTTAATTATTTAAAAATGATTTAAAAATTCTGAAAAGTAGTTTCGAGCTTTAAAATATTATTCTAAATTATTTCCAAAGCTCGATAATTAGTATAAAATTGTTTCGGAGCCAGAATTGGCCTACCGAACCCTGTTTATTAACCCGAAATTGATCCAACGACCCGTTTTAATTCCGAAAAATGTTTTAAAAATCATTTTAAATATCAAAAAGCCTATTTATGACCGGAGACTTCTTTATAAATAATATATCATTGATTACGTGATGTATTATGTGCTATATATGACTTGTTGATTGACTATCAGTCTATATATTCGTTGTTTACTTAATTATTGCATAACTTTCAATCCGTTAATTGGATTTGGGTAAAACGAAGGGTAGATAGAAGTATGTGTTGAATAGATATCTATGAGTCGATTATTGATAGATGCTTATGATATGTGAGCAGAAGAGGCAAGGCGTAGGAAAGGGAAACAGGTAGTTGAGGAGTAAGACGATTGTGATTGGAAGCGAGTGCAGTGTAGTAAGCTAATACCAGGCAAGTGTTCTGAACTTTCTCGAGATATTGTAGTACTTGATAGTCTTATTGATATTGCAAGTGCTTTGAAGCACTGTACCCTAAACCTTGATTCCAGTTATTGATCTTGAGCCGTAACCTGATTCTTTCTAGACCATTGATTGTTGTATACCCAAACACGAACCTCAAGTATACGATCCTATTCCACAAATACATACAAACTAAATATTAAACACTGAACCAGATTGCTTACACAATCAAATCTTGGTATTTTATGCTTTGAAAGACCAAATCCTTGAAACCCTGAAACATTGATTCCTTTGTTATCCAATTCTTTCATTACCCAGCATCCAAGCTTTGAAATTACCTATTTGATCCTTACAAGGATTGAAACTCTTTCATTGTTAAACACTCATTATTGTTAATGATTCTGGTTATTGATTATTATTGCTTATTCTGTTATTATGTTAGAATTGGATTGTTTTTATAAAATTGTGGACCAGATTCGTGGTCAGACCATATAATGGTCAAGTTAGGCCAATGTGTGCCTTGGATCCAGTAGTTAGAGCAGTGATGTGTGCTTTGCTCGGGGTTAGGGCGTGACTGATCAGCAGCCTAACCTTGGTTTTTAACATGAAAATATAATATCCAATTCTAAATCATAATCCATTGTTCACTTGATATCATAATCATGTTCACTTGATGATCATTATTCTCAGTTTTGTCATTGTGACTTGCTGAGCTAGTTAGCTCATTTGTGCAATGTTGTTTATATTCTTTCCATTTAAAAAGGAACCAGTTGGTAGCAAGGATCCCCAGTCCAGCGCGAGAGCTAGGGATTAAGGTTGTTGAAGCTGAGCTAGTAGGCTTCTCTTGGAATAATTTAAGTTTGTAAAAGTTTGTAATATGTTTAATACTCAGTTGAGTTTGGAAAAGTTGGGATTTGAACGGTATGTAATATAAGTAGATGTGTGGCTTGTGTGCATACTTTAACCTGTTGCGATCCGTGGTAGTTGGTAAATAGGGTCACTGTATATTATTATTATCTTTATTATTGTTATAAGCAGGTTATAAATAAAGTGTGTGTGCGGACCCCAAACTTCTGACCCGGGTTTGGAGGGCGCCACAATGATTTTCCTATTAATGCAAAAGTTTGGTGCCTTATTATTGTCAAATCTTTCTGACGAGCCTATCCTTCAAACATCTTTTGAAGGTGCTTAATCATATCATAAGCATCATTATGCTATTGTTGCTTCTAAAGCTCAGCACTCATAATTACAAGCATGAGGTATTAAATATCAGTTGCATAATTAATTTGCTTCTAGTAAGCATTTTGTTCTACACATGTTTCATTCTCAGCTAGAAGAAATAAGGGAGGGGTTTGAGTGACATCCTTGAACCCGAGGACAATCCTCAAATTCCCATGTCAATCGAGGAAATTATTTCATGTCAGTTTATCCTTCTCAAGGACTATTACATAGAGAAGTTGTTAGATATATTTGATAATGTCATGTCTAATATGATTTGTGTTTAGTTTTCAGATCTTACTTATACATGACAAATCAGTACTTAACTGGATATCAGCACTTATACTGAAGTCAGAACTTAAGTTATCAGTACTTAAGGTTCGGGATATATTTATCAGGAGATAATATCAGGACTTAAAGGAAACTTTCAGATAAGGAAGGTGGCTGATTGAAAGGAAAGAAGATCAAGACAAACGTAAGAAGAGATATACATGAAGAAGGAATTCTATGAAGAATATGATACTTGGAAGAAAAGATAACTGATTGATATATTTTAGGAAGAATAATTATATTTCATATCAATTAGCGATTATCTTGTAACTGTGTAATATATAAACACAGACATAGGGTTTACACTATAAGTGTTATCATTATTGAGAATATTATTCATTGTAACCCTAGCAGCTCTCGTGATATTTTGTTCATCACTGAGAGAGGACAGTTCTACATTGTAACAGAGTTTAATAAAGTTAGTTTTTTGTTACTTGTGTTCTTTAAATTCGATTTGATTGTGCTATACACTGTATTCAACCCCCTTCTACAGTGTGTGTGACCTAACAAGTGATATCAGAGCCTATCTGTTAACACATAAACAGTTTAAGATCCAAAAACAATCATGTCTGAAGCAGAAACTCCAACCAAGCCCACCAAAACTGAAGAACCTCCAAAGACTCAAATCCATAGTCGATATGAGGCTATTAGAGTTCCCATACTGAAACCATCTGAATATCCCATATGGAAGGTGAGGATGACTATGTTTCTGGAAGCTACAGATCCATAATATCTTGACAGAATCAATGAAGGACCTCATAAGCCAACAAAACTCGTTGTTGTAGTTGCAGGTGAAGCAGCAAAGTCTGTACCAAAGGAGAAGAGTGATTACACTGCTGAAGATATCGCATAAATTTCTAAAAATGCTAAGGTACGACACTTGCTGCATAGTGCCATTGATAATGTAATGTCAACCAGGGTAATTAACTGCAAGACTGCAAAGGAGATATGGGATGCCTTGGAGACAAGGTGCCAGGGAACTGATTCGATTAAGAAGAACAGGAAGACAATACTCACTCAAGAGTATGAACATTTTGACTCAAAGCCTAATGAGTCATTGACTGATCTATATGACAGATTCGTCAAACTCTTGAATGATTTGTCACTAGTTGATAAGGAGTATGATCTTGAAGATTCAAACCTTAAATTCCTGTTAGCTTTTCCTGAAAGTTAGGATTTAAAGGCCACAATTATTAGAGACAACTATAATCTTGAAGAAACAGCTCTTGATGAAATTTATGGGATGCATAAGACTAATGAACTTGAGATGGAACAAAGAAGCAAGAGGAAAGGAGGAAAGTCAAGGACAGTTGCTCTTAAGGCTGAGGAAGAATCCCCCAAAGCAGCTACCTCAAGGAAAGGCAAGGGAAAAGCGCTCATCACAAAGTCTGATACTGTGTCATCAATTTATGATAGTGATGATGACTCAGAAACTGAAAGCTTTCCTGAGATGGATGTTGATGAAGAGATGATGAAGTTGTGTGCTCTTATGGTGAAAGGAATCACAAGGATTGCATACAGAAAGTTCAGGAAGGGAAAGAAGTTTTCCAGGAAAGGTGCAAGTTCTGATAAGAAGAGTTTCAAAAAATCTGAAGGCAAAGGAGGGAAGTCTGACAAAGGAGATTAAACAAATGTCAAAGCTACAATTGTGGTGAGAAAGGCCACATATCTCCTGATTGCAAGAAAGTGAAGAGTGACAAAGGCAAGGCTCTTGTCACAAAGAAGAAAAGCTGGACAGACACTTCAGATTCTGAAAGTGAGGTGAACTATGCCTTGATGGCAAATGCTGATAGCAGTTCTGAAGCCGTTGAGTTAAAGGTACCTCAAACTACTTATGCCTTTCATACTGATGATATTAATGAGTTGAGAAGATATCTTAAAACCATGTTCATTAGTTATAGAGATCAAACTTTAACATGTAAAAGATTAACTTCTGAAAATCTTTCCTGTAAAAAGAGGAATGATAATTTAGAAAAAGAGTTAGTCATGTTCCATCAAACTCAGAAAGATAGAGATAATGCTTTCTATGTTAGGGATGAAGTACTTAAAATGAATGAATCTCTAAAAACTGAGTTAGAAAAGGAAAGAGAGATTATAAGGACTTGGACTAACTCTGGCAGAATAACTCAGAATTTGTTAAGTGGTGGAAACTGGAAAGAGGGCTTAGGTTATGGAGATGATAAGAATGATAAAGGAATTGTAGAATTAAGCCTATAGTTGTTAAACAAAAGCCAAAGTTAAAACCTGTTAAGTTTGTAGTTGTAAAGTCTGATACTGAGAAATCAGAAGTTAAAGAGGAATTAACTTCTGACAAACTAAAACAGGAAAAGACAACTGAAGTTAACGTAGGCTTAATGACAAAGAAGCATCTTAAGCATAAGCTGAAAGATGTTAAGAATGTAAACAAGGTAAAGTCACCTAGGAAAAATAGGAATGGAAAGGAAGGTGTGAATAAAAGAAATGATTATAAGCCTGTTCCTAATGCTCCTAGAAAAACATGTCATAACTGTGGAAGTTCTAACCATCTGGCTTCTTTTTGCAGGAAGAATAAGAACAAAAACTCCTTACCTTCAAAGTCAGGAGTTAAGAGTTAGTTCGTTAGATATAGGCCACAAAATCCTTATTTTTATTGTGGTAGTTTATGGCATTCCATTTATACTTGTAAGGAATATCATAGTTTGTACTATGATTATTATCAAATAAAACCTTCTTTAAAGAAAGTTAGCATTGTTCCTTCTAGTGTAAGTTCTGATACAAAGTCTGATAATGTAAATGTTGATAAGAAAAATGTTAACATAAACTCTGATGCAAAATCCGCTGCAAATGTTAACAAACTTAATAAGGCCAAAGGATCCAAGCAAGTCTGGGTCCTTAAAACTAATCATTAATGGTCTTTGTGATTGCAGGGCAACAGGAAAAACATCCTAGTTCTGGATAGTAGATGTTCAGGACATATGACTGGAAATAAAGCCCTGCTATCAGACTTTGTGGAGAAAGCTGGCCCAAGTGTTTCTTATGGAGATGGAAACATTGGAAAAACACTGGGATATGGCAATATCAATCTTGGGAATGTCATCATTAAAGAAGTAGCTCTGGTCTCAGGACTTAAACACAATCTGCTGAGTGTTAGTCAAATCTGTGACAGAGGTTATCATGTGGATTTCTTTGAAGAACACTATGAAGTTGTAAGCAAATCTACAGGCAAAGTTGTTCTGAAAGGATACAGGCATGGTAACATTTATGAAGCCAAGCTTTCAACAAGTACTGATGGTTCTGTAATCTGTCTGTTAAGTAGAGCACCAATTGAAGAAAGCTGGAATTGGCACAAGAAACTCTCTCATTTAAATTTCAATAATATAAATGAACTAGTCAAGAAAGATCTTGTGAGAGGACTGCCAAAATCAGTATTTGCTTCTGATGGCCTTTGTGATTCATGTTAGAAGGCTAAACAAAGAAAATCTTCATTCAAGAGCAAGAATGAATCATCAATTCTTGAGCCTTATCACCTACTACATGTAGATCTATTTGGTCCAGTGAATGCCATGTCTATTGCAAAGAAGAAATATGTTATGGTCATAGTGGATGAGTTCACCAGATACACATGGGTGTATTTATTGCACACAAAAAGTGAAACTGCATCTATCTTGATTGATCATGTCAAGCAACTGGATAAATTGGTCAAAGATTCTGTGAAGATCATAAGAAGTGATAATGGCACTGAGTTCAAGAATTTGATCATGGAAGAGTTCTGCAAAGACCATGGAATAGAGCAGGAATTTTCTGGTCCTGGAACTCCACAGCAAAATGGAGTTGTTGAAAGAAAGAATAGAACTCTTATTGAAGTTGCACGAACTATGCTTGATGAAGCAAAGCTACCAACCTGTTTTTGGGCTGAAGCTGTGCAGACTGCTTAAAGACTCCGGTTTTTCCTCTTTTCGGATGGTAAATATTTCTCAGGGCTGCTAGGCTACTTTCTTTATTCTCTTATGAGATTGAAAGTTTTTCGGTAATTAATTCATCAAGAGAAAAAGAAAGAATCGGAATTGATCGATATATTTCTCGAAACAAACGAAAAGGAAACGAAAAGAATTTGATCAATCCTTTTTTCTGTCGTTAAGGTGGAGAACTGAACCAAGAATTCTCTTTCTTCTCGCCCGAATGAATTAGTTGGTACTAGAAATGTTAGAAAAAGTAAACGAAAAGAGTAATAAGAAGTGAAAAGGACAGAGACACTTCCCACCCCTCTTTTATCTCCCTTAAAGTCCTTTATTAATTTTGAGTCGGGAATAGAGTTTACTCAGAATGCAACACTCATCAACAAGCATGGAAAAATACCATATGAGATGGTGAAGAAAAAGAAGTCAAATCTGAAGTATTTTCATGTATTTGGATGCAAGTGTTTTGTTCTTAAGACTCACCCTGAACAGCTATCCAAATTTGATTTAAAAGCTGATGAAGGAATTTTTGTTGGATATCCACTTTCCACAAAAGCCTTCAGAGTCTACAATTCAAGAACAAGGGTTGTCATGGAATCTATCAATGTCTCCTTTCATGATAAGAAGATTACTGGACTTGAAGATTTCAATGATCATGATCAGCTGAGATTTGAAAATGAAGACTTAAATTCTGATACTAAAAATCCTGACAGTCTAAATCCTGATACTGCAAGCTCTGATGGATTAAACTCTGATGTTATTGAAACTATGGTGACTACGCCAAAGGAAGATACACATGTGCAGGGGGGGCATACTGAAGATACAACCACATCTCAAGAAGCATCAGAACATACAACTGGCTCCTCAAGTTCTGATTCATCAAGTTCTGATAAGCCAAGTTCTGATAATTCTGAAAACTCAAATTCTGAAGGATCCAACTTAGAGAACATAATTTCAGAGGAGCATCAGAAAATGTTAATGAAGACAACATGGATCATGGGAGAGCATCTAGTTCTAGAGAAAACCTTCCATCTGCAAGGAAGTGGACTAAATCACTTACACCTGACTTAATTATTAGAAATCCTGATGCAGGTGTCAGAACTAGAACAGCTACGTCAAATGAATGTCTCTATAATTCTTTTCTCTCTCAGACTGAACCAAAGAAAGTGGAAGAAGCTCTTCAAGATGCTGATTGGGTGCAAGCAATGCAAGAAGAGTTAAATGAATTTGAAAGAAACAAAGTCTGGACCCTAGTGCCAAGACCAAAGAACAGATCTGTTGTTAGTACAAAGTGGGTGTTCAGAAACAAAACTGATAATGATGGCATAATTACAAGGAATAAAGTAAGGCTGGTTGCAAAAGGATATTCTCAACAGGAGGGAATTGATTATGATGAAACATTTGCACCAGTTGCTAGATTGGAAGCCATAAAGATATTTTTGGCTTATGATGCTCACAAAAAGTTTACTGTCTTTCAAATAGATGTGAAAAGTGCTTTTCTCAATGGAGAATTGGAAGAGGAAGTATATGTAGAACAACCTCCAGGATTTGTACATTCCAAATTTCCAAATCATGTCTACAGGCTTGATAAAGCACTTTATGGCCTTAAGCAAGCTCCAAGAGCATGGTATGAGACTTTAGCTCAGTTTCTTCTGGAAAGTGGATTTAACAGAGGAACTATTGACAAAACTCTTTTCTACCTCAACCATGGAAAGGACTTACTTTTGGTACAGATATATGTTGATGATATCATTTTTGGTTCTAGAAATGACAGATTTTGTAAGAAGTGTGCCAAACTGATGCAGTCAAGATATCAAATGAGTATGATGGGGGAACTTAGCTATTTTCTGGGACTTCAAGTCAAGCAGAATGAAGAAGGTACTTTTATTTGTCAATCCAAGTATACCAGAAATTTGCTGAAGAAATTTGGAATGCAAGATTGTTCAAGTGCATCCACTCCCATGGCCACTGCAACAAAATTGGATAAGGATACTGGTATATTAGTAGATGTTACTGATTACAGAAGTATGATTGGCTCACTATTCTATCTAACTACTACTAGACTTGATATCATGTATGCTACCTGTCTTTGTGCAAGATTTCAAGCAGATCCAAGAGAACCTCACTTAACAGCTGTGAAAAGAATTTTCAAGTATCTTAAGCGAACATCTGATCTTGGATTGTGGTATTCTAGAAAGTCAGATTTTAAACTAATAGGTTACTCAGATGCAAATTTTGCAGGATGCAAAATTGACAGGAAAAGCACAAGTGGAAGCTGCCAATTTCTTGGAGGTAGATTGGTTTCTTGGTTTAGCAAGAAACAAAAGTCAATTTCCACATCAACTGCAGAAGCAGAGTACATTGCTGCAGGAAGCTGTTGTGCACAGATTCTTTGGATGAAGAATCAGTTACTGGATTATGGGTTAACATATTTTAAAATCCCTATTTACTGTGATAATCAAAGTGTTGTTGCTATGATAGGTAATCCAGTTCAACACTCTATGACAAAATACATCAGCATTAGGTACCACTTCATAAGGGAACATGTGGATGAAGGTACAGTGGAATTGCACTTTGTTCCAACAGATCAACAACTAGCAGATATCTTCACAAAACCACTATGTGAAGCTACTTTAACAAGATTGGTAAATGAATTTGGAATGGTTTCAGGTTCTTTCTCTAAATCTGCTTAGTTTTTATTCTGATGCATCAGATTTTATGATCAGTATTTACAGATATTACTATCTTTGTGTATTATGTGCTTAATTGAAAATTGCTTATGTACTGATTGTTGTCTGATATGAATTTCTAAACTCTGATAGTGAGATGAATGTTTCTGTGACCATTCAATCCAATGAGGATAACTATGCTAGATGCTGACCTAGTAGTCTTTAATATACTAAAAATCCCATGTTTGAAGTAATTGTTTATATGGAAATCTCTTAACACAAGCAAATTCTGATACTAAGCTTAGTTGAAGTTTACTTTGTGTATCTCATTATTAAGTCACAAACTGGAATAGTGCTTCTTATCTGTTAAGTTCTGATGTTAGTAAATCTGATGGATGTACTAAGTAATGATAAGCCTCACTTATCAAAAGAAAAAGAAAAGAAAATAAATAAATGTTAGGTACTCCTTTGAGATCTAGAGTAAAAATGTGGAAGGGAAGACCCAAGTGCATTGTTGGTATTAAGTAATATGCATTAGAAAAGTAAAATAAAATTTTCATGGTGACTTTTCACATTCTCTGATTTCTGGAGAAATACTCTGATAACAGCATAAATTCTGATAAGCAGTCGTGACTCACTTGCACTGAGAAGCCACTGTAAAATGGAATTTTATAAGATGCATAAATGAGCACAAAACAGTTGAGGTGGACTCATGCATGAACTCATTCTAAAGTAGACCTCAGAATCATGACAGATTTTGAGCAAAGTTCTTAGTTATGCCTTATTTCTAAGATGTACTGAAGTGAATCAGACTTTAATCTTTATCTGATATTAAGCTTACTGCACACACATACACTCCATATGAATGATGAAAATTACTGTTGTGATAAATGTTCTTTTAGATGAACAGTTTAAGTGTCAGTTGCATAAATTCTGAGGACAAGTTCTGATGGAAGTTCTAATGATTAAGTTCTGAAGAAATGAAATCAGAATTTTTGTGAAGAATTACAGAAATAGGCATTCACTTTTTGAGTTAAGAAATCATGTTCTGATGACTGTTAAGTTCTGATATAAGTCTAAGTTCCGATATTAAACTCTGATTCTTTACTTGACTTATTTATGGTTAAAATCTGAAACAGTCTTATTTAAAATCAGAATATGTTTGTGTGAGATATTAACAGTCAACATAATTTGGGTTAGTGGTACTCGTCTATGCACAATAATTTTTACTTGATTCGTGTGCGCATTAAATCCTGTTTTAAACTTCCAATGGTTGTTATTATTCTCATCAGTCTAGGGAGACGAGGTAGAATTATTTCTACCTGTAACCATTCAATTTTCCTTGCGTCTCTTGATATTCTATTGGTTATATAAACCAACGCCTCATTCCAGCCAACATATCTCTCATTTCTCTCAAACTCATTTTTTTTCATCACAAACATGGTTCATTTCAACTTAGTTCTGAACTATGACACTTTCACTATCAATTTGAGGTGTACTGAATGGCAGCAGGAATGGCATGTCACTGCCATTCCTGATGAAATCTGGGACTCAGTTCCCCAAGAGGTCCTCACAGACCTCTTGTTCTTCTATATGGACTATCATCGCCATCTTGAGCGTCTGGAAGAGGAATGGAGAGAAGCTTTCCGACAGCAGGAGCGAATTATTCGTCTTGCTGTTCTTTTTGTTGAGAGTAGGAAGAAGAAATAATTGCAGCTATCTGTTTCTCTTCACCGTCAGCTTTGTCTAGCTTCTTAGCTTAGGACTAAAGCTGTTGATGTTAGGATTTGTAGCTTAGCACAATCTTGTAATTTTAAGCATGTAATTTAAATTTCATGAAATGTATTTTCTCAATATATTAATGAAATTTTATCTTTATGCAAGATTTTGTCTCTGAGTCATTTAATATTCTGATAACATTTTAAATCCTGACACTAACCATATTCTGATGACCTTTTTAGCTCTGATACAAATCAAGTTCTGATTCTGACGTGGCAGTATTTGTTTCCTTGGTTTATTAATGGTCATTCTCTCATTGGTCATAATTTTACAGAAAATTGGTAAGGCAATAATAAAAAATTTATTAAGTGGGAACAGTTTTAAAATTTAAAATAAAACTGAATGACCTTGATTAATGGGATTACTTGGTAAGTGGAATGGGTTTTCCTTGAAAAACTTGTTGTGCATATGTTGTGTACTTAATGATTTCACAAACAAAACACCTAAGTAGATTTTACTTAGTGAAATAATGTAGCACTCAACGGATAAGAATTTTAGTCCCGACGGATAAATCTATAGTCTCGACGGATAATGATTTATTATCCATCGAGTGAGTAGCTTATGTAATAATGAGTCTATAGCACATTTCTGCATACACCTTTGTATAGAGTCTACAGTAGCATATAAGTCATGTGGACTTTAACTAGATAGGCAGAATAGGTTGATTAATTGTACATAGATGATGTTTTGTAATTCTGCATAAGTGAAATGAAGTCAAGTACCTAATTGCTACCCGACGGATAAACTACAAAGCACCCGACGGATGATCAACAACCCGACGGATGATCAACAACCCGACGGATGATCAACAATCCGACGGATGATCAACAATCCGACGGATGATCATGAACCCAACGGATAAAGAATTCAAACATCAGTTGACAGTGACAACTGGTCACATGCGTCGGGATGTATGCAAATGAAATGAGGAAGCCTATTAACTGGGTAATAGAGAACAAAGTAACAAAGCATTAAAACTGATAGTTTTTATAATGATTATATCTTTTGTCTTT
Organism: Apium graveolens; assembly: GCF_009905375.1. Taxonomy (NCBI): domain Eukaryota; kingdom Viridiplantae; phylum Streptophyta; class Magnoliopsida; order Apiales; family Apiaceae; genus Apium; species Apium graveolens. The sequence goes on along the minus strand of NC_133648.1, from coordinate 65,265,819 downwards.
GTAATCTTGGTAATATATAAACCAAGAAGTAGCAAATAGAAACTAAGAGATTTGAGATACAAAAAGTGAGAAACATTTGTAAGCAGAATTATTAGCATTTCTCTGTATTCTCAGTAGTTCAAATTTGTAAGCAGCTGTGAGAATTCTTGCACACAGAGTTCTCTTGATATAATATATATCTCTGGTGGAATTGTTTAAATCCACCAGAAAGTTTTTAAAGACTCTTGTTTTTAATTACTTATATTTTGATTCACTTAAGTTTTTATTCCGCTTTGTCCTAATCAAAACACTTATATTTGTATTCGAGTTTGAACATTTTTATTTTAAGAAAAAGGTTCAAGAATTCCATTCAACCCCCCTTCTGTAATTCTTGCTATATTGTTAAGGGACTAACAAAACTGCATGTGATAAGTAATGATTACTGAATACCCTTGCCCATTAATTATCTTTTACTGCTGCATGTCTGACAGTTGTCTCAACGGTTACTTTTTCTACCATGTATAAGTAAAAGAGAGAAAAGATTGTAAAATCATTTATTTACTTTCATATTTTATTTCTCTCTCTTTACTTTTATTCTCTCTCATCTACTGACGATTTTTCATACAGACATTTTCTCAAACACCTTCCAGGCAATTTTCTTTCTCACGAATTCTCATGGCACCCAAGGACATAATTTTTGATGGAGCTACGTTTGTTCCTAATAACTTCTCTGTTATTCTTAGCAAGTCAGAAGCCCCACCTGAACTTCACTTCATTCAGGACTTTCTTGCTAGTTCTGATATTGGTATGCTCTGACCGAACCCGAAACAGTCTCTGGTACTCAAGTCCTGGAGTTCTAGAGAAGCGGTGTATATGATGATGGTGGTACTCAAAGGTCCCCAAGTATTACTTTTTCATCAGGGGAGGATGAGTATCTTGTGACATTGTCTACGGTTCGACAAGCACTGCAGCTACCTGAGAACTGTGTCTATTCTACTGTTGAAGATCCAGTTCTTCAAAACATGATGGCCAGTCTGGGATATGAGAGGACATTGGCAAAGCTGGGCCAGTTGAAGAGATCTTTCATAAGGAGGGAATGGAGTTTCTTCTTTGATTGCATAACTAAAGCTTTTGCAAACAAATGTTCCAATTTTGATGCAATTCCCATATTCAGCCAACAAATCGGGTATGCTCTCATAAATCGAACTAATTTTGACTATGCAAGTGTTGTCTTAGGTTTTATTGGGGACAGAATGAATGAAGATAGATCTACTGTCTATTTTGCTAGATTTTGTCAGCTTATCTATAGTTTCTGTTGTGATAATAAGCCTCCAAATGCTAGTGAACTAATTTCATCATTCAGAATAGCTAAAAGAGCTTTTACTGACTTATTATCTACTGATAATAAGAAGGCTGTGTTAAGACCCCTCTTAATTCCTTTATCTATCAAACAAGCCTTAATAATCTATGATCCCGCTAAGTACACTGCACTATATCCTCATGTTCAACCATCTGAACCTCATCCATCAGCACCTACCACCTCTACTAAACCACCACAAACTTCTCAACCTCAACCTTCAGATCCTACAGTGCGGCCTTCATCTTCCAAACCTAAGAGGACTAAGAAAGTACCTCAGACACAACAGAAGAGAAGGAGATTCATTCTGCGAGATGAATCAGATGCTGAGGAACAGGTTCCTGTATCAGATTCTGTTGTTCGAGAAGCTGAGAAGGTCTCTTCTCAGGAGGATGTTGATATTGGGAGTTCTAGGCCCCTAAAAAGGCTTAGAAAGCGTAATTCTGATGATACAGCTCCTCAAGTCACCTTAAAAGCTAAAAGATTCAAAATATTGGCAAAAAGGCCTGAAGATTCTGGTAAAGGAATGGAAGCAGCAGCTAAGGAAGGGGATCAGGAATCTCTGATCTCACAAGACTTTGTTGAAGCTCACAATTCTCCTAGTGTTGATCCAAACCCTCATGTAACTCATCACTCTCCACTACATGAGCCAGAAACTACTCACATTCCTACACCTCCAGTATCTCCAGTAAATGCTGATAACCAGGGGTCAAGTGATGAAATTAACATTCATAACTTAGAAGTACCTTAGGTTTTGTATCTAGAAGCTCCGCCAACTCAAGTCACTCCACCAACAACACCAATTCATGATGCTGATTTTAATCCAGAATTGCCTACAACACCTTCTCTGCATCTAGATACTGAAGATCAGATTTTAGGTGAGTATCAGAATATGGATGTTGATCAGAAATTAGTTGGAGATCAGCCCTTAGAGGATGATGTTGAAGCCTCCATAGCTTCTCATACTATTCTTTTATCAGAGGATGCTGAAGATGTTGACTCTGTAAGTTCTGATGTTGCAAATGTTGATGCTACTGGTAATGCTGCTACAAATTTAGATGCTGATGCAGTTGGTCCTTCTGGACATGCACCTCTACAAGCTCCTTCAAAAGCTGAGATAGTCAAAAAGTTTGTTACAGGGGAAGCACCAGTACCTTGGAGTGAAACTCCTAGAGGACAGGAGTGGACTAAGGAGTGGAACATAGTTACCTTTGTCCCTACTGAAAATATTCTTGTTGATCACTTGGCAAAAGCTGATGAGATGTTAGTCAATGATGATTTCAAGACACAGCTAAGAGTTACTGCACTTAGTATAAGGCACCTTCAAGGTCAACATTCTGTAACTCAGGCTAAGGTGGACAAGATTCAAGAAACATTAATGAAGCAAGATAAAGTTGTCAAGTTGGACAAGAAAAGATTTTTCAAACCTTCCTTTGACAAAATTACCAACATTGAGAAAACCCAAGAGAAGCAACACTCTCAGATTGATGAAATTTTGAAAAATAAAGCTTCTCGGCAATCTCAACTCAATGAGATCCAATCCTCAGTGGAATTGCTTCTCTCTCTTCTTTTACCTGCTGATGCCAAAAAGGGGGAGAAAGTAATTAAGTCCAAATGCAAACCGACACTGAAGAAAAAGGATGATGGTAATGACCCGGGAAACTCTGGAATGGGTGGAGGTCATGGTCAAGGTAAAGATCATTTATCAAGTAGAACTGGAACTACAAGTCATAGAACACGTTATGATAATGGGAGAAGAATAATTTATGATACTCGTAAAAGGATAAGTTTTAATGAACTGTTGGAACTTGATGAAGAAATTTCAAGACAGTTATTTCTGAAAGAAAATCCAGGAATGGACTTTGAGAGTCTAATGGAAGAAGAAGCTAGACTTAAGTTAGAAAAAGTAAACTCCAAATCTGAAGCTTATGTTTTTAAAAAGAAACTTCATACGGCTAAAGGCATTGTGATAAAAGAAAGGACAAATCATGTGGCAACTAAAGCCAAATCACAATTGCAGATAGATCCAAGGTCCAAGGGCAAAGAAAAAGTTGGTGAACCTGTAAAGGTTTATGTGCCTCCTATGGATGAAGAAATTTCTGATGAAGATGCTAATCTTACTCTGACTTCAAGGAAGATTTCTAAGACAACCTCTGACATGGCTCAAGTTGTTCAGAGTCAAGATATAGTTAGTTCTGTTATAACAATGAAGCAAGTAACCTCTGACATAGCTCAAGTTGGCTTGATATCAGAAGATAAGTCAAAGGAAACCTCTGATATTGCTCATGTTAAATCCTCAAAGTTACTCCTACCAGGATTCACTAAAGCCAAACAGACTCAACCTTTGAAGACTGCAGCAAGTGGTTTTGAAGCAAGAGTGGTTACTGGAAAGGAAGCAAGAGATAAATCTGGATTAGGTAGTGCTGATGAAAGAAGAGTGCAGAACACAACCAATGATCCAACTTCCTTAAGTGAACCAGGTGTTGGAGCAACTCCTGAAAGATTGAATCAACTTGAATCTGTACAGATGGTCTACCATACCTTCTTGAAAGAATACATCTTGTTATATTTCATGACAGATGGAAGGGTTTACCATATAAGGGAAAATGATATACCACTGAAGTATTTTGAGGAACTAGAACATGTTTTATTCTTACTTCAAGTGAAGGACATATTAACAGAAAGTGCTGCAAATTATTTGAAGACTCAAATTCAGAGATAGAAAAAGCTTATTCTGTAAAGTCTGACAGCACATACTGTCCCAAGTACAGAGATCACAAGGGTGATATTATTGAAATGAAGCCTAATACTGCAAAGATCAGAACATATCTTGGTATTAAGGGACTTGAATTCAATCTAGAGTCTGACAAAGCCTATATCATAAGACTAGATCAGGAGTTGAGAAAAGCAAAAATTAATGATCTCAGATATGCTATCTTCCAAACTGGTCAAGATACTGCAGAGCTTAAAGATGCTAAAAGGAGGATGATTGATGAACTCGGATATGCTGAGAGATGTTTGTTAAAGAACTATCTCGGAACAACTCCTGACATCGAAGAGATCAGAAAGTGAAGCCAAGTCAAGATCTACAACTGCTCAAATTCTGATATGTATACAGACTGAATTTGTTATCAGAAGTTAAAGTTGGTAAAGCTTTAAGGACTATAAGTTGTAGTTATCTAGTCAATTTCTCATGCATTTGTACTTAATGTTTTTGACATCATCAAATATCTGTTAAACTTGTATATTATGCTAATTTACAAGTTGGGGGAGATTGTTAGATATATTTGATAATGTCATGTCTAATATGATTTGTGTTTAGTTTTCAGATTTTACTTATACAGGACAAATCAGTACCTAACTGGATATCAACACTTATGCTGAAGTCAGAACTTAAGTTATCAGTACTTAAGCTTCAGGAGATATTTATCAGGAGATAATATCAGGTCTTAAAGGAAACTTTCAGATAAGGAAGGCGGCTGATTGAAAGGAAAGAAGATCAAGACAAACGTAAGAAGAGATATTCATGAAGAAGGAATTCTATGAAGAATAGGATACTTGGAAGAAAAGATAACTGATTGATATATTTTAGGAAGCAGAATTATATTCCATATCAACTAGCAATTATCTTGTAACTGTGTAATATATAAACACAGACATAGGGTTTACACTATAAGTGTTATCATTATCGAGAATATTATTCATTGTAACCCTAGCAGCTCTCGTGATATTTTGTTCATCACTGAGAGAGGACAATTCTACATTGCAACAGAGTTTAATAAAGTTAGTTTTCTGTTACTTGTGTTCTTTAAATTCGATTTGATTGTGCTATACACTGTATTCAACCCCCTTCTACAGTGTGTGTGACCTAACAGAAGTTATATGTGTTATTTGTCATTTGATATCTACAATATTATAGTGCATAAAATGACTTAGTCTACAGATGATCATTAAATTATGTTCACGTGATTATTCATATATATATATATATATTCATGATATATATCTCCCACTATTTTTATCAAATCAATAGCCCTAACTATTAATTCAGAAAAAATATCTTCTATATCCTTTCTAGTGAGCCAAGATCCATATTTCACCATGCGTTAGGTCAGCTTTGGCTTTTCTCCTAAAACATAATTATTTAGGTAGATAACATTTGTCAATTATATCAACTATATAACTCTTGGATAGCTTGGTGGAACAACATTTGTTCACTGTAATTTATTTACATCAAGCTCAACAAACCCAGTTGCTTCAAAAGCTAGTGGTTGCACAAACTTCTACCTCCACTCAACTTGATGCTAACAAAAGGGGGGAGAAAGATCCAATAGTCCCAGTTAATCAAGGAGAGCCAACAAGTGAGGGGGAGAGTGTGCTCAATATACAAGTCAGTCAAGTAATTGTTCCAGAAATTACTTACCCTAAGTCACCAGTTTTGGACAACATTGATCTGATCTAAATAGAAGCTGCTAATTTGAATTCAAAGTCAGATTTCAAAAAGCTTGATATTGCAGCAGCTGAAAAGGAATTAGATGATAAATGGATAAAGATTGATGAAGAAATTCAGAATAAATTTGGTCAGATAAAGAAACCAGACAAGATCTTTCATCACTACTCTCAAGTCAAGCAAATTTCTGTGAATGAAATGAGTCTGAGTTATTTGGAAAAGGGCCAAACTTAAGTCTCCAAAATCCAACCTGGTTTTGAAGCCTAAAAGGAATTATCCAAAGTCATCAGACAAGAATCCTTTGGATCTCATATTTGAGACTCCAAAACCAGATGAAAAGAAGCTGTTGGAAAGGTCCATTGCATTCTTCAAAGATCCAACTGATTCAGTACAAAAGAAAAGAATTGCCAAAATCTATAGGAATGGAAAAGAGATATGTGTGGTGGTTGTACACCCTCAGTTTGCAGCAGCTAAAAAGGAGGAAAAAGAAAGAATCAGGCAAGAAAAGAGGCAAGCTGCTTTAGATGCTAAGAAGCTCAAACAGAAGAAAGAGCAAGCTGCTATAGTAGCCAAGCTTCAAGCTGTGAAAGCTGCAACTGAAATCTCTGAAAAGCAACCTGTAGTAGCTGAAGATCAGAGTGAGAAAATGCACAAGGAACCTCAACTAGAAAAGAAAGTTCAGATACAAGCTCCATTCCAAGAGAAAATTGGACTTCAGTGATGAGAAAATGGAAGATTATATCCCCAAATAGTCTACAACCTCAACTCAAACATCCAAGCCTTCAGCAGTGCAGGATGACTTTAAGGTGGATCCTACAAAGAACTTTCATGGTGAGCCAATAGTTCCCAAGGATGAGCCTATAGACTGGGAAAGTCTGCCTATTCCTGAACTCAACCTACCAATCTTCAACAAAGAAAAGAAGACAAAGATAAGAGCAATCAAGAAGATCAAACTTGTGACTCTCAGAACCAAAATCTTAGCCAAAGCTCAACCAACTGTCAATAAGAGATATCTTCTATATATCTGTGACATCAAGGAATTTTCAGATATAAATCTCTACTTGGATGAATTGGAAGAAGTAAGAGGGATTAATGCTCATAGACATCTCCCTGAAAGACTGGTATTCAAATACAAAGGTGGTAGAGAGATCATATGGCCCCTTCACAGAATTCTCCAAGAAAGTTGTAATGTTTTGATAAAAATCTTCTCATCCTTCAAGAAGAATTTTGGATTCAATGTGACAGCCAAGAAATTGGTTCTAAAGTAGATAGAAGAACTGAGGAGCAGAAAAGCCTCAAATGCACTACCAAGAACTCTAACAATTCCCGTCACAGGAAGTACAGTGCACTTGAGGCCTTACTGGCTAATGGAATTCATGGATGACAAAGGTGTGAGAAGATTCTTCAGATTAGATGACCAATTGAACATCTCAGGCAATGAGACTCTACTGGAAATGCAAGAAAAGCTAGATCTGTCAAATGCTGAAGAATTTGAATTCCACAGGCAGCTCCAAAATCAAATAGAGGAAAACAACTGGAAACTTGGGAAGAAATCAAGACCATCAAGGAAATAGAAAACATCTGCTCAGAACTAGAGGAGCACCTTGATAATGATTGTGAGAACTCTTTGTACACTTTACTTTATCCAATTTTCAATAAATTTGTATCACTTATTAGTTTTATCTATTATTATTCAATCTGCACATTTAGGGTGTTTTGTTATCATCAATTTTCTCTTAATTTATGGCTATAATTCCAGTAGACATAAATTGGGGGAGATTGTTAGGAATATGATGTGAACTTGATGATATTTAAATAAAACACCTTAGTAGATTTAACTTAGTATTTTTGTAGCTCTCGGCGGATGTTCTAATATAGTCCCGACGGATGAACTTTATAGTCCCGAAGGATGATAATTTGACATCCATCGAGAGTGTAGCTTATGTGACAATAAGTCTTGTAACATATTTCTGCAAACAACATTGTATTAGTTGAGTAGACACTGTAGGATTCTTTAAGTCATATTGACTACTAGATTGATATGCAGAATATGTTGGCTAATTGTAAATATAAGATGTCTTGTAATTCTGTATAAGTGAAATGGAGTCAAGTGACAGAAAGACTCCCGACGGATGATCTACAAAGGCTCCCGACGGATAATCAACAAAGCTCCCGACGGATGATAATATTCAAATTAGCAGTTGACAGTGACAACACAGTCACATGCGTCGGGTATTTTCAAATGGAATGTGGCAGCCTAATTGCAGGATTTAGAGAACAAAGAAGCATTACCATTTCCATGCAAATATGAAGATATTCAAAGATGCTAGATAGAGTAATGTAGCAGCATGAAATTAGACTAGATATAATTTTGTTTTATTATCTTGTCTACTATCATGTAAATTGGTGATATATAAACCAAGAAGAAGCAAGTAGAATAACTAACTATGAAAACATTATTTTTCAGAGAGATAGAAAAAGCTGTATCTGTTAAGAATTTCTCTGTAAGTTTGTAAGTTCACTTGTAAGCAGATGTGTGCTATTCAGGCATTACAGAGTTCTCATACTAATATATATCTCTAGTGGATAAGTTCAAATCCACCAGAAAGTTTTAAAGCTTTGTGTTTTGATTTCAATTTAAGTTTCATTCCGCACTTCTTACAAAATCAAACACTGTTATATATTAAGTAAGAATAGTCTTAAAATTCAAATGGAGTCAGAATTATATTCAACCCCCTTCTGTAATTTTTGTTGTATTGTTTGGGTTTAACAAAGAGTGAGCAAGAACTTCAGGTTGGCCTTCTCGGTATCATAGAAATTATTATCCGGCTGCAAGTCATTTATCAGTTTGTTGAACCTCTCAAAAACCTTAGTGATTCCTTCTTTAGATTTAGCCATAAAACCCTCATATTGTGAGATCAAAATTCTCTCTGATTTGACCTCACATTTTCATTAGATTCACACAAGATCTCTATCTTCTCCCAGATTTTCTTGGTTAACTCACAGTTGATAATGTTGTTGTACATGACATTATCAAGAGACTCAATTAGAATGAGTTACAAGCCATTATCAAGTGAGACTTTTTCCTTCCCTGGTTCAGTGTATGTAGATGGATCTTTTGGAGTATAGTGACCAGGAATAACTACATCACCTTCAGTTGTTTCAGGTACCCTCGCCATAGGAATGAAAGGTCCATGTTTGAGAATCTCAAGATACAATGAATGAGCCATCTTGATAAACAACATCATCTTCTTTTTCCACAGAGTATAATTTACTTTATCAAAGACAGAGATCTTGATACTTCTAAATTTCTTTGCACTAATACTTCCAAGATCTAATCTGTTTACTTTCAGAGTTTGCTCTGATACCACTTGTTAGGTATGAAATGCACACAGAGAGGGGGGTGAATGTGTAATTCTTGATTTCTTTTGAATTTTATAACTTTCTTTTAAGAAATTCAAGCTTTGTTTTTTTTAAGGTTTGTAACTCAACAGACTATATGAAAATTTTTAGTGACAATTAAATGACTGTAGGAAACACAGAAAAAAAATTATCAAAACTTACTTGATCTTTATTAAGAATCAAATTAGTTGTGCTACAAATCCGTATTGTTGAATACTTCATAACACAACTACTTCTTGAGAGAATACAAGAACTTCTAAATCTATTTTGTTACAGCCGAACTAAGGGCCGGTGACATGTTTTATAGATCAACATGCACAGTTTACAAAGATTGCACCAAAATAGACTAACACATTTTCTAATGTCATTTTGTCTATTTCTATTTTAAGTGCAGCAAATTTGCATATGATCTTCTAGGTCTGTGATCCTCCTTTGTCCAATTCATCTTAACCCTTGATCTTGCACTCCTCAAGATACCTTTGGAGACTTTCCATTTTGATGATAAAATGGTTTGTTGACAAATAATCTTGAATCTTCATGGTTTTTGCTTTCTGTAATTCTTGAAGCTGTTATCGAGATATTCATATTGTATAGAGATGTCCATATCGAGATGTAGAGTGGCTTATCGATATCTCCACTTTATTACATGTGTATATGACTTGTCGATATCTCCACTTCTCTACATGTATTTTGACTTTTTGATATCTCCACTTCTCTACATACAGTTTGACTTGTCGATATCTCCACTTCTCTATATCTAGTTTGACTTGTCGATATCTCCACTTCTCTACATGCAGTTTGACTTGTCGATATCCACACTTATCTACATGCAGTTTGACTTGTTTATATCTCCACTTCTCTATAGGCCAAATTGACTTCTCTACAAGTGAAGTGACTTCTCTACATGTCAAATTTGACTTCTCGATATAACTTGATATGTGACTTCTTGACATTTGACTTCGAACATTTTTCAATCCACGGCTTTATTCTTCACCAAGAAGTTTATCTTCATTCTGAGACATGATCAGGCTTGATTTTCTTCCAGAGATTTATTCCTAACATGTTGGTTGTTTGCTGAAAAATATTCTAGTCTAGTCAATCCAAACAATTTTACAGACTTAAGAAGCATCATTATAGATTACATAAGATTACAAGTCAACTAAATCTTAGGATTGTCAACGTGACTTAGTCTTATTATGTAAAGGAATATATTGCACGGCAAACCGAAATGGGGTATAATTTGGTATACTTTTTTTTTGGTTGGTTTGGTTATCCCCAGTCATGATCGTCGGAACTTGTTAATCAAATGATCTGAACCGTTGAATTTAAATACTAAAAAAATATACAATTTTCAATTTCCCATGTTCGAATCTCACCAATAACACATGTTTATATTATTATTTATACTAGCCTATAACCCGTGCGATGCACGGATTGCTTTTAATATTCGATAGTTTTTAATAATATATTTCATAATATAATTTTCAATAGTTGAAAAATAAATTGAAGAATAAAATAAGTTATAACAATATTGCATCCAACGGTTCTCATCTTTCTGACTTTAGATCTGACGGTTGTTATTTGTCGTACCAAACAACTGTATCGAGCAACTGACTACCAAATAGAGGGTGTTCTGCTTATAATATTATAGTATAGATATAACTCAAGTTCTCACGTTCAAATATTGCCAATAACAAATTTTATATTATTATTTATATACAACTCAAATTCTCAAGTTCGAATTCCGCTGAAAATAAATTTTTATATTATTATTTATAAATATACTATTAGGTTAATAGTTCAAATTTCATCAATCATATATTAAACAATCTTAACTGAAATAAAATTTTATTATAATTTTATATAATATAAATATTAAAATTTATAAAATATTAATGAAGACCCGTACATCGCACATGTTGTAAAGCTATATATCTAATATTCAAAATAATAAATACAAAATAATATTTTATTTTTGAAAATTTTGTATAACCTTGCCTAATCAATATAAATGAAATTAAAAGATATACTTACGATAAGTTAAAATTGCCTAAAAAAGATGACAATTTAAAATTATGAGTATTATAAGAGAAAATATCCAAAATGTCTACATTTCAGTTAATGGCTCAAAATGTTCAAATTCGAAGTGAAAGGGCCAAATTATCGACAGAACACGCATTTAAGTATGATATTTACGAATTTATAAAGGACACGCATTCCGTAAATACGTATCAGGTGACACGCATTTCCAGAATGCGTTTCCACACCTTCTCAAGAATCTGCAAGAAATATAGTAAATATGTAGATTTAATTCATAATAATTAATTCTATCGAATAAAAAAAGATTAGATGTATTTATATATATTTATATAGAACTCCTAAGACTCGATGAACGAATAACTTGGAGAATAAGTAAAATTTACAATAAAAACGAAACAAATTCTTTTAATAATAACTCATACATTTTAATTATCTAATATATATATATATAATTTATAATATTCTTAACTAAATAATATAATTGTTTAGTGAAATCAAACTTACATCTAAGTAATAATATAAAATTATTAACAATTAATTTTACTATTTTATACTACACATCATTTGAAATGCCTATAACAAAAGATGCATTCTGAAAATACGTATTTCATAAAAAAAAATTGTTTTTTCAGCTGAATCTATTCTGTAATTGCATATTTCCGAACAGGCATATGAAACATGCATGTTGGGCCGATATTAAGGATTCATATTCATAAATTTGGGTCTTTTGAGTCATTACTTTCCTAATATGGACATTTAAGTCACCCATCGCTACACTAAAAATTATCACAATATATTGCAAGTACAAAGTGTAATGCTGGAACACGTAAAATTTTCACTTCATTCGTGGCAGAGAATTTTTTTTATTAAACATTTTTTTGTAAAAACCTTTACAAATGTAATTAAAATCTCAAGCAACAACCTTGCTCCTGGGTACCATCTCCATACGTCGTACTCCAGTCAGGTTGAACTCATTTAACGATGAAACAATTCCTCGTCTTGTATTCCAATCAAGTTGAACTTATTTTACAATGAAACAATTCCTCAACTGAATACTCTTCTATAATATGAATATTGTGAGAGAGTAATCTGTATATGATTGAGCTTGTAAATCATAGATGAGTCGCAAAAAAAAGTTACTAAAATTGTCAGTTGACTTCATCCTAAATTAGCGCTCCCTCTTCTTCCTCATGTAAGCCTTGTTCCTCATGTAAGTTAACTTTTGTTATTTTACAACAAGAACTGTCATGTAAATTAAAGACAAAACTTTACTATTGTTGATACACATTAGAAGTGATTCTTATTAGTTATTCATTATCCAGAGTTGAGAACAAGCGACTGAAAGTTATTCATGATCGAGAGAGTTGAGAATAAGTAACCGAGACGAGCATCCAACAAAGTTGATACAAATTCGGAAATACTATAGTTTCTGATCGAGAGAGTTATAATAGTACATTTTTTGATTCAAGAAGACTGCATTTATTCCTAATAACAGATTGTAGCACACAGGTGCAATTGATAACGGAGTTCTCCGAGCCTCGAGCATACATTCCTACAAGCGACTACGTGATACTGCTGACTTGAAACTAGCAATACCAGTAATTTCTCTTCCGGTGACCAATGAGTTGATATCATATGTGCCTTTGTATGTATAGACAGGTTCCATATCACAGAATGCCTGAAGCACAAAAAAGTTTTAGATGAGATGCGTGAATCCAGAAGGAAGGTTCAAAGAAGAATGTGGTACCCTGCCTGTTAGACTAGTACAAGTTTATAGGTAAATTATGCATACAATCTTTAAGAGATTCAAAGAAAATGTTATTCATGAAATTTTGGAAAACAATATACCAAGGGGGTTAGTGTCGTTTATGATGTTATATTTTATATACAAAATAAAGACATCCCTACTATAGAGGCACCCTATGTATTTTAAACATTCCGCTTGATAACAAATTAGGTACTAAGAGAAAATTTAATTTAATTCATAAATCCAGGTCTAACAAAAATTCAAATCAGGATAAGTTATCAACCTTTGCAACTAAAAAGTCGGCCAATATTCCATTCCCGCCAAGTAACTCCCTTCCAAGAGAAACCACCTCCCTTGCCTTCAAGGTGATCCATGACTACACAACGTAGTACAAATTCGTCATCAATTGCAACAGATCGATTTTGTTTACTAGCGATACATCGGAAAGTAGAAAAAGTTACCTTTCCTAAACCAGCAGTCATTTTATCTGCCTCGTATAACTTGCAAAGGCGCCAACCCCATAATAATCATTGCTTGAACATTACCCAACATGAATATTAAACAAATATGTATATAAAATACATGCATTCGGTAGTACACACTTAGCCAATATCTAATTTACACTCTAACACCTACCAAACATAAATTACAATAAAATTAACTCGAATCGAACCTATTTTGACTTTCATAAGTCTGATTCTAAAATTAGCAAATATTCTAGTTTCTGCAGTTCGTTTGTTCCTTTTCTTTTCACTGAGCAGAACAAGTAAAACTGCAAGGGTTGGAATCTCAGAAAATGCAGTGATTTTGAAAATTTTATGTTCATCTGGTATAGATACACCTCTTTGTCATGTCTCTAATTTATGTACTGGAGTAGACCTTTAAGAACAGGAAACTGGACACTATGCTGCTAGAGAAACAGGTTATCCTTGATACTTATTGCCCAATAAATAAATTTAGTTCTTGCAGGTAGCAGCTATGCTACCCAGGATTTGGGTGTGGAGGTTGGACAAGGGTACGGATCCAACCATCAAATTCTGAAATTTTGAAAATATTGAAAATCTTGGATATAAAATGGAATCAGGGACAATGTAGGGAATTGGTATGGATTAAGAATTGTGCAAAGGTGGGGGGGACTCTGCATGAAGCTTTGCACTTATATTGATAAGTAATATTAAGATATTGTACATTTTAAACAGTGTCTACTTCAATAGATGTTTAATTCTACAAGACAAGCACGAAATCAATAGATATTAAGATGTTCAATAGATGTTTAACAGCACGAAATCAAGGAGAACTGAAAAAAGTGCCATAAATGGACCTCTCCCTATTTAACAAGTTCTGAAGGGGCCTTGCATTTTTCTTTAAAAAAAAACTAGATTGCGGTAGCCTGTAAGGTGAAGTGTCTGGTAACAATATTAAAAATCACATTCAAATCATATACCCATTTCATACCGATATGCTATAGGGACAAAAGTAGAGAATCTGAGGGAAGAGGGTACCGCAAAATGTTACCAACATACATATTTCATATTATCAAGCATAGAGTAGGTACAATACCTATGGCACATATCATAGACACCCATTGACATTCCAATAGGTTGCCAGGAAGCCATTACTCGTGAAAAAGCAAGCACCTGTGACCAAGTTATGGTGCTATTAGATGCGTACAAAATATGCAGAAAACAAAGTCACAGAGATTTAGAGTTCTGCTCCGAAGAAACACTACTGCTTGTGGTAATTTAGAATCTTTCATGAACAAAATCCAGATTCCAGATGTAAACAATTATTTCATATAACCAGATTCCAGTTTTATGTATTTGCTGAATTATTAAGCCATATCAGTTTTACTTGTGTTTACACAGTAGTTTTTTATGGACGCTAGGAGATATAGAGCAGGGATAATGTGGCCCATCACGGGGACGCAAAACTTAGTGATTTGATAATTTTTCCTAATAGTGACTTAAGATTGCAGAGCAAGGCAATGGCTAAAATAGTTGACCAAACAGAGGCTAAATGTTAGAAGAAGGCACTCAGTAGAATTTACGAAGTTGTAGCCTAGGGAAATGAAAACAAGAGTTGAATTAAGGAAACAATTTTAGGTATTGCATACTTCAGCGTGACACGGAGTAATATGATATGGGCAAAGAGAAGGGAAATGATTGAACTGGAAGTAGCTTCCTTTGATCTGATATTAGGTAAAGTAAAAATTACCTTGCTAGGCTCCTATAGAATATATATTAAACAAAGATACTTTTCAATCGTTAAAACTGGACACAATGTTTTCATAGCTTCTCCAAGGTGAAAATTAAAGTGAATAAGCACAGAAAAACTTTGAAAATTAATCCTATTTTAGCTAATAGACATAGAACACTGTCAACTAGAAACTTATCTGCCTGAACAGGAAAACTTGCAATTAAAATTTTCGTTATACCTTGTTTGTATCCTGAAATGAATTGACACCTGTTAATCTGTCCGCATCAGGGACAAAAACTTTCTTTAGAAGTATATCTCCGTTTTGAACAATTCGCAGGCCAATTTTGTTCTCCATTTTTGTAGCTTGTAGTCCAGGTGCATCCTTCATAACTAAAAATCTGTAAAGAGAAAGTAATTATATTTTGACATCATATATGAAGTATATGCAGGAGTGCAAGACTTACTAGATGCGCATAAGAACAGTGAAGGTTTTGTTGCCTATTACCAGGGACCCTACCCTTAGAAACCTTCAATGTACTAATGCTTCAATTTGCTACAAGTTCATCATGTCCCTGGTACTGTTGCAGATATCCATTTTATGGAAATGAAATACCCTCTGCTGAGTAAAGGGGTGTATGCTGTGCTTCAAGACATAATAGCTCCACATATTTTTTTTTTTACTGTAGGAGTTCCTAGCTGCACATTAGAATTTTGTATGCTTCTATTAGTTTATTTTACTAAATTATAGTCTGTATACTTGATTAATGGAGCATCTATCTGGGTTGTTACCAACACATTTGTGAGGCTAGATACTTGCGTATTTAACTGGTTTGTTGACGTGTTCCTGGCAAAAATGACTAAAACATCTGCAAAGGTGCTATTTCCTATCCATCGCTTTTGACCTTCCAGGATCCAACCTCCTGCAACCTAATCATAAATGGCCACATCAGGAATTCAGATAATAATAAGACATAATCTGATGTTTTATACAAACAAAGGACCCATTATGACGTGTGAAAATTGAATGATCATATACCTTTGTTGCTGTTGTTTTTAAGGAACTTGCATCGCTCCCATAGTCTGGTTCAGTCAAAGCCTAATACGAAAGGAAGCAGAAAAAGTAATCTGGCTGCAGAAAGTGTGCATTTACATAGCATAAATATGTATGTGCCACCATGTGTGTGTACATATCGCAATAACTTAATTTCGGATGAAGACAATTCAGAACGCAGTCTCTTACCCAACAACCTATGGTGTCTAGTCTTGCTAATGATGGTAAATATTTCTCCTTTTGTGCTTCTGACCCACACATTCCTATAATATGAAATTTATATTTTTCATTACCTGTATGATACCTTCGAACCCATTAATATGAAATAATGTGTAATTAGTCATACCAATAGTTAGCATTGCCAAACAAGAGTCCACTGTAATGAAAGTTGAGCAACTTGCGTCAACTCTAGCCACTTCTGCACATGCTATAGCACTTCCAGTAACAGAAAGACCAGGACAGCCATACCCCTGAAATCCAGAACGTAATGGATTGAACACCACTTCACTATTACACACCACTAGAAACAGAATCACAAAAAAAATAATCACCTAAATCGTGCTTCCAGCAATGCAGAGTGCACCGAACTTTGGAACAACTTCAAATGGGAATTCTGCCTTCTCCCGGTACTGTGATAACAACTCATTAATGGTATCACTTTGCAGCAAACAAATACACGGCCAAAATAATTATTAATGGTTAACATTTAAAATGCATCAAAGAGATATTTTGACATTTCTGAACTTAAGCTTCTGCTTATATTATTAAATCATAAAAACAGATAAAAAAAACCTAATATTACTCCAAAAAAATCTTCTTGTCACTTGTCGAGCTCAATATGATAAAAGCAAAAAATAAGAAACATACCTTGGTCATTATAGGAGCAACTTCTTTCTCCATGAACGTTCTGACTTTTCTTCTTAGAGCTTGCTCCTCCGGAGTCAATAGATCATCAAAGTGGTAGTAGTCAGAAACTGCAATTGTTCAGGTGCAAAGACAATTGATGAGTCATGACAGACAGAACATGAATAGAACCTACTGTTAGTCCACAGTCATATAAAAGACGATTTATCAAATCCCTACTGTAAAAACCGACTTTCAAGTATTCCTTTGCTTAATGAGAAGTAGTGTCAACATTTACAATGATACCGGAAGGAGGAAAGATGGATGCTGGAGTGGCTTGGGGAAATGCAATAGAAATGTTCAAAGCCGGCAATTTGAAATAGAAAATCTTCGCATCCTTGGACTGATCATCTGCGTGAATTTAGAAGATGCAATAACTGACAATAAGTAAAATCGAATTGGAGTAGTACAAGTTTAATCATGGTTACATAAAAACACCCACAAAGCAAGATCATTAATTATGTAGAAAACATACATTACAATTCTCTTTGTAATACGTAAAAGATATCATAACCAACTAGCTACTAACATTCAGATACTTATCATCCTACCTCTCTTGCTAACTACTTGTAACTCGATTTACTTGTTGCAATCAGTAAAATTTAAAAATCGTACAACTATAGACTCCTACAATCGCCTAGCAAAGTAGACATCATAAGTACTTAACCAGATTAATAACAAGATCACTCCCTGGATTCCACTAAAAGTACAAGTGATGAGCTTAACAAAACAAAATACTTATCAATTTAGATTAACATTATTTTAAACAATTTTATTCCCAATAGTGAATTGTACTACCAGTATTTTACATTTTATGTATCAGAGTTTAGGAATTGGCTCGAGGAACTCTCAAGTGACCTATCATTTATGTTCATCTATGATGTGTTCTGTAATATTTGTTGACGTCGAAATCACAATTATTGTCTAACATAAGTAAATTTAAGAACACGATCATCTCAGTTGGACAAGAACATTATTTATATTCTCTGGTCTCTTAACTACAGTGGAACAATTTATCCATCGTAAGAAACAGAAATTTTAGATAAAAATATTAGAAACTAAACGGAAATAAGAACATATATTATAATAATTATGCGAATACAAGAAATTGAAATGAAGAAACAGAAAACAGACCATGAGTTTTGGTGGTAGATCGAGCAGGCATGGTGATTTATATTGAGGACACCAAGTATATAGGACTAGAGGTGACTTATACAAGGGCTAGGTATAAAATTTACCCCTATATAACTATCTAAATTTCAAATTTATTACCCGAATAAAAACAAACTTATCATGATTAATAGCCGTTTTTTTAGAGAAATGTCTTGCCC
This sequence comes from Apium graveolens, assembly GCF_009905375.1. NCBI lineage: Eukaryota > Viridiplantae > Streptophyta > Magnoliopsida > Apiales > Apiaceae > Apium > Apium graveolens. The sequence continues at coordinate 65,247,363 of NC_133648.1, read as the reverse complement.
AAATTTTTTTACAAAAACTCAGCCGCCTATGTGTTATATATTAAATAGCAATTTTCTTAAACAAAACACTTATATGCTCATAAATTAAAACATATCATATGTATGTGTTATCGATCAAAAAAAATCATGTGAAATTTGTGGTGAACCCAGTGTTGTAGATTTCGATTTATCGGGCGCTTAATCGGTATGCGGCAGGCGATCTTTTTCATGAGAATCGTTAGTTTATACGTTTTCCTCAAACATCGGTCAAATACGGGGAAAATCGGGTCAAGTACGGGAAAAATCGGGTCCGGCCAAAAAGTCAAGTGATGTACAGTGTACATACTTATATCAATTTTGGGTTCTTTTTCACACAAATATCTCAGCGGGAAAGAGATAAAAGGGAAACCTAACATTTTATTGATGTACAAGAATTAAGATCAATACTTCAAATTAAGGTATTCTGTAGTTTGTACTCTTGAAATCTTGGTTTAATTTACTTTCACCTCTAACTTGTTATATGAATGTCGAGTACCGAGTTGCATAGGTATAAAGCAATGGAAGGGATTTTTTCAAGAAAGTTAGTTGTTTCAGGCAGGCTAAACACTGTTGACAATTTCAACCCTGGTAACAATTTTGTAGTTAAGATATTAAGTATCATGGTCGCATGCTTACATTTATTTAATTTAATGAATTTTTATTTAATATATAACAGTTGCGTGGTGGTCTAATTATGGTTCCTAGACACTAAATTTGCAAAGGATGGCAATGAAGATACTTGCTTTAACCACAAGTTCTTCCGGCTGCGAAAGAAACTGGAGTGCCTTTGAAGGGGTTATTTTTTTGATAATTTTTGAATTAGGTTGATACTTTTTTATTTAAGTTTTCCAAGTTATCTAATTTTAATCTTCCATTGTCAGATTCATACAAAGAAGAGGAACAGGTTGGATTCAGAGAGATTAAGCAGCCTTATTTATGTTCAGTTTAATTCCAAACTTATCAATAGGAATAAAAAACTGTAGAACAAGTGTGATGCGTTATTAGCAAATGATTCTCGTATGGCTCAAGAGTGGATTGTGGAATGTGGCGATGAAGATGAGTCCGAAGGTTTAACAAACACATTCGAAGAGACAATTAGAGAACTTGACGAAGATGATTTTGATTCAGAAGAAGAACCAGAAATTGATGATGATTTTACGTTCTATGACACAAATTTGAACTGTTGGTGATATTTTGAAGTCTAAGCAGATCTTATAAATAACCATTTTTGTTAATGCTCTAAATATATTGTATAGGACAAAAAAATTTAAGTCACACAATGTGTAAGTATAGGCTGTTGATTTTTGAGGAAGGCAAGTGCCTGACTGATATGCTAGTTCTGAATTCTAATATATAAATTGGGATGTAATTATGTAAATGTTAGTGACACTTTTTGTAAACCTGGGGACTTGGTAATATAACCATTTGATGTTGTATTAAATTACTAGCATAAGTTGTGTATACCATATTTATATTTATATTTTTTTAAAAAATATTAAAGTACTTCCGATTAGTGGTCCGATTAATCCTTCCGATTAATCCCTGATTTATCAATTAATCTACCTTCACTGATTATGTCCGATTAGCGATTTTTGGAACACTGGATGAACCTAACAATACTCTTTTTCTAATATAAAATTGCTAACTTTTGATTATAAATTTGATATGCTGTTATCTTGTATCAATTTAAAAAATGATGGATTTAAGACCCTCCAATATTATAATGGGCCAATCTTAGACCCTAGTCTATGAATGATAAATTTGAATTTGAAAGTTTTTTAATTATATAGTGGATAAGTTGATAAATAACCATGTATATAAATAAAATATAATATATGTTTCTCAATTTTATTTATTCATCAAGATTTTATATTTATTCAGATATAAAATATATTATAATATATTAAGAAAGCAAATTTTAATTTTCCTTTTTCATATCTTTATTAAAATTATTTTATGTAATTTGATTGTAATACACAATTTAGGGTACTGTTCAAATTTAATATTAGTTATTAGTTATAACTATACGTTTTACACTCATAAAAAGGTAAAGAACGGTTATATAAATAAATACAATACATATTTCTGAATTTTATTTATTTATTGAGATTATATTTTATTTGGATAAAGCATTTTACTATAAAAAACCTAAGTTTTGACTTACTTTTTTATGACTTTTCCAATACCAAAAATTAAGTGTACATTATTTGGACATTTTGTAGTTTAAAAATATTGGGACAATTTAATAAATATAAAAATGTCTTGTAAGGGAATAGTTTTAATATCAGGTAAACTACAACAGAATTTATGAATTAAAGTAACCGACTGTTAGTTACTTGGATGGTTAAAAAGAGACGTTACACCAGTTTTACTACAAAAAAAATTCTGGTAACTTTTTTTCCAACCATTTTCTCCAAAGCGTCTTCTGGTAATGCTTCCTTCTTCATGAATAAGTATTTATGAATGCTGTTAATAGGTTGATTTTTAATGTAATGTTGATGATTCTCACTTAGCACACTTAACTTGTTTATAGAGAGATTATGTTTTAGTTTTTTTACATTATGTATGTGTTGTGATCAAAAGCACCTTGCCCTGAATCTTCATCTCTATTGGTTTGTGTTCAAATGCATTTGCATTATTTCAAAATAACGATGTCTTAGAATCTCATTCTCATTAATGGGATTGAACTCTCATTATTCAAGTAAACCATTTAGACTAGGAAGTGCATGGATCCTGTTTCACTTTTCTTGGTGAATTTTTTTTACTCAATTATATTATAGACTGTGTTTTGAGTATGAATTTCGTGAGGAATCTTGCATCCGTATTTAGTGAAATTTGTACATTCATATAATAAATCATGCTGGTTTGTTGGGTTCTAGTAAAATTTGACCTTTCATAATTTCATTGTTTGCATCATTCTATCTCAGTACTTTTCGAGAATTGTAAGTTCTTGGATATTTTTCTGACATATTGTATACTACTGCAATTCTATAGTACAATTTAAGAAATTGAATCCTCATTTTCGCTGTCTCCTGTTTGATGTATGCGTCAAATTAAGTGAATTAGTACTTCCTAGTGCTTATGATTTAGGCGCATACCTCAAGATAACATCAGTGGAAAAAGGTTGTTATTTCAAATCTTTCCATAAACAGGTGATTAAATTAGTGAACACTAATTTAGATGCTCTGAAACCTCGAAAGTATCCTTGTGACCAGAAGTATTTGCCTGATTGTTCCTCGGCTTATGCTAATCTGGTAATCTTAGACTATAAATGTCATTTAAATGATTTTCAATGATATAATAATCTTCATTTTCTGCAGGTGGATGTATTTGTTTCTTCAGATATAAGAGCAAAAGCAAAGATATATTCAAACATTCTAAATTTGCAGAGTATCCAAATATTCTGATCATGCCAAAGTGTAGCAAAAATATAAGAGACTCAAAGTACATTGTACCACGTCAACCAATATCGAAAATCGATGCAAGTTCATCGAATCGATCCAGTGGCACTTCAGGTTCAAAATGTTCATCAAAAAAGCTTAGTGCCAATAAACAGTTAGATGATTCAGGATGGAATAGTGAATTAATTGGGTGTCCAGTGTATTACCCTTCGCAAGAAGAATTTGAGGACCCTTTGGTATATCTGCAAAAAGTTGCTCCAGAAGCTTCAAAATACGGTATCATGATTTGAAAGTTCTGTATCTAATTTGTTGTGATTTGCATTATACTGTGATAATTGGAGAGCGGAGATTGAGAACAGTGTGTAGTGTCTTATCTTATGCTATGTTTTTGTGAAAAAAAAATAACATTCTAATGGCATTGAAGATTAATAAATTTTAAATGGAACTTGCAAGATTGCATCTCCTTTGCATCAAAGATTAATAGTATTTTAACAGGAATCTGCAAGATCGCATCTCCTTTGAGTTCTTCAACTCCAGCTGGTACGGTGCTGATGAAAGAGAACCGAGGCTTTAAGTTTACAACTAAAGTCCAGCCACTTCGGTTAGCTAAATGGAATATGAAGGACAGGGTCACCTTCTTCACCAGGAAAAGGTAAGCTTTACAGCACTACATGGTCTACAGTACATTGTTTCTCTTTTGTTCTGTATAAAAAGTGATACATACTGTTTACTGTTTGTTAAGGAAAAGCATTACAAACTAAAAGTATAAAGATAATATTTTAGTTTTTTTTATTTTAAGCCGTAAATTTGTTGTCTTAAAGCATAATGGTTAGCACTGAAATTAAATGAATCTTCTTGGAACTTCAAGCAATTTCACAGGCATGACTATTTGACAAATATATGTTTCAGAAACTATACCATTCATGATTTTGAGAGCCTTGCACACAAGGCAATGGCTAGCAGATATAGTATATCAGGAAGCCTTCCTCCAGATTTCGTGGAAAAGGAATTTTGGCATGAGATGGGATGTGCCAAGAAGAGAACAGTTGAGTATGGAATTAACATTGAGGGTAGTGCTTTCTCAAATGATTCCAGTGATCAACTAGGAAGAAGTAAATGGAACTTGAAGGTTAGGTTTTGTCTTGTTCTTTTCTCTAGATGCATCTGCCTATCTTTCTTAGCTTTCCAAATTTTCCCAAAATTTTGGCTTCTATCGTCCTTCCAAATAATTTATTTCAACTTCCACAACTGCCAAAATAAGTATCTAAGTTTATATTTCCAGACACTTCCGCGCCTGCCAAGATCCCCATTGCGTTTGCTGAAACATGAAATTCCGGTATGATACGAACTAGAACTTTGCTACTTTACAATTCTAAATTACTAAAAGTCTAAAACACTTCCAACTCTGTCTTTTTTGTCAAATTTATTCTTCCAGGGGGTGTCAGAACCCATGCTCTATATTGGAATGCTGTTTAGTATGTTCGCATGGCATGTGGAAGATCAATATTTATACAGGTCTCTGTTCTGTCCACATTTTAGCATCTATATTGCAATGAAGACTTCAATCATTGTTATATGTGTGAGTATTTATTTTTTCTGTGTTTTAGCATCAATTATCACCATTGTGGAGCACCAAAAACTTGGTATGGAGTTCCTGGTCATGCAGCTGTCGACTTTGAAAAGGTTGTCCAGAAGTACATATATAACCAAGAAATTCTATCAATTAATGGGGAGGATGGAGCTTTTGACTTGCTTGTGCAAAAAACAACTATGTTTTCTCCAAAGATCTTGCAAAAGCATAATGTTCCGGTTTATAAAGCTGTGCAAATGCCAGGGGAGTTTGTTATCACCTTCCCCAAAGCATATCATGCAGGATTCAGTCAAGGTTTGATTCTTAACATTCGAGGATCTCTTGCTCCATTTTTTCTTCTTCCATCAGTAGTCATTGTTTACCGAGAGTATACAGCAAAAGCATTACTCTGACATTTTGTATATATATCTATAAAGAGTTTTCTTTTATGCGCAATCTTAGGCTTTAACTGTGCCGAGGCAGTAAACTTTGCTATTGGCGACTGGTTTCCATTTGGAGCTGCTGCTAGCCAACGTTATGCATTTCTAAGAAGAATGCCTGTTGTTCATTTTGAAGAACTTCTCTGCAAAGAAGCAATGCTTCTTTCAAAACATTCGAGTGATGAAGACATATCCTCTGAAGATTTAGTTTCTATTCGTTGTATCAAGATTTCTTTTGCATGTTTAATAAGGTCGCATCATTGCGCGAGGTGGTGCTTAATAAAATTGCAGCCATCCCTCAGCTTTTCTTTCAAATCAGAAGGAACCAAAATTTGCAGTATCTGCAAACGAGATTGTTATGTGTCACGAATAAAGTGCAGTTGTCATAACGATCCCATATGCCTTTTCCATGGTATTGAGTATACATAAATTCTGCATTATTTCTTTGTATATAAATTGTAAAGGCCCTTTTAATTGTATCAACCTTTGTTAATTTTGGTTTATGTCACAGATGTTGAGGCATTCAAATGTGAATGTCAGAGGAATCGTGTTCTTAAATTAAGTAAAGAGATATTGGATATGGAAGCTGTGGCAAAAAAGTTTGAGCAGGATGAAGAAATACTACAGGAGGTCAAGCAAAAGAGTAAACAGCACATTGACTTGTTGATACCGAAGATGAGCCCTGGTGGTGTCCAAGACGAGTACATTCCCTATTGTGAGGTATACTCTGTTAAAAAATGATTTGTATGTGCTGCAAAGGAAGCCATATGATATAGTTTTGAAATTTTTTTATTTGAAATTACATAACAGTTACAGCTTGATAACTCACATGAGGTGCTTGCTAAGGACCAAATGTTGTTTAGGTCTTATACATATAATTCAAAATATTAGCCCAATCTCTTCTTGGCCTAGAGGGGTTACGAAAACTGATGATAAGAGGTGATCTAGGCATGAACACATCAAGGCCTTAACACAAATCTTGCACCGAGTCCAAAAATAATATTGCAGAGAATGTTGCAACTCGAAAGTTCTCAGAAAAATTGGTGTGATACTTGTATGCGGTTTGATTGTTATGATTATTTATTATTATTACTGGATAGCAACTGGATTTTGGTTTCATATTGCATTTTACTGTTTAATATATTTCTAGCACTGAGCTTGCTTCTGCACTTGATCGGTTGTGGTTTCACAATCACCTGAAAGTTTGTAAGGGTTGTAAGGTTGTCGTTCAGAATGCAATTGTGTGAAACTTCAATATATTGTGTTTAGCATCTTGTAATTCACCGTCTTCAGTTTTCATGCTTCTCAGATCAGGCCAGTTGAAGAACATATAGGTGATGACAAGACATCTGGGGTCAAACAAAATTCTTCTGCAAAGCCAAAAAAGTTATTTGGCAAGAATACTGCTGCTGTAAAATTCCCAGAAAAGGTATGGTTTATTATAAAAGGTAGGTAATGTTACAGGTCTGCAATGGGTTTTGAAATTAAGAAATTACTTCAGCTTCTTTCTAATGTTAAGTATCAAGTCCTATTATTCTTTAATTTTATGGTTTCAATGTTGCCGGAAACTTTCAGAAGGGAATTTACATGAGTTCAATTAACTAGTGTATCCATAAGATTGTAACCGCTTCTTTTTCAGATTCATGCAAGGCCAAACAGAGTTGAATTTGTAGAAGAACATGCTAGACAAGTTGTAATTGAGGGGAAAAAGAGGCCCAGACAGCTGCAGAAATCTAAAGGGAAAGACAATGTACAATTTGATGTGGGAAGAGGATCGCAGAAATCTCCGTTCTATAAAGCTGACAAGAAGATGTCATCCAATCGCCTTAATGTGTCAGATAAACGGGGATTGTAGAGAACTTGACACCAGAGGTGCAATGGAACCTGAACTTAGCACCTTGGAGCTTAAGCATTCATCCATTACAGTTGAAGCAGCACAGATGCTCAATTGTGTCCAACATCCATAATGTAGTGACCACATATCCAACACTTTACAATCAGTTCTTTAGCAGTGCAGATTGCAGTATGTGATTTGCCTCATCTTAATTTATTTTTATGATCGACTTCCAATAGGAATTTTATGGATAATTATGTAAAGATTTTAATAATAGTAGACCATCATCTTGTTATCAGAAACTAAGATATATACTGATATAGTGAATTCAAGCATCATAACACATTACTTGGCATTTCACAATATATTTTTGAGAAGTAAAAAGTTTTAGACAATCACTAAGGTTGAATGAGAGCCCGGAGGGATACGCCATGCAGTAAGGAGATGCTACTTATTAGCTTCCCTGTTATATTCCCAAAAATTAAGGTTGATTCACACTGGTAAAATATAAAACTGCATGTTCTGCTCATTATAAAATAAAATCCTTATACACCCGTCAGTCAACTGGAATGATCTATTAAGAGAACAACAAAACTAAGCCAACACAAATATTTCCTACCAAGAAAACTAGAGGGTCTCAAAGTTGTATACTTTGACCTTTCACTCAGGGCCAGGGCCAAAATGTGTATCTTATTGTAGCAGAACCTTACAATGTAGTAGACAGTAATCAAGTTTAGTACAAATCATCCTATCCAAAATTAAGTCTTATGCTGCATTTGAGGATCCTTCATGAGCAACACTATGACCACATAGCTCCACCAAGGCCATCTACAACCCTTGAAGCACCAATCTTCTTGCTTACAAAATCCTTCAATTCAATCTCACCTGGAAATCTATGCTCCCTCAGCTTGGAGAAAACCTACATTTTATGGTGCAATAAAAGACAAAACAAAGCAGTTGAGTATGGAAGGGGAGTTCGCACAAGTCGATACAGTCAATAAAGAGCAAGAATAGTAAATTTAAACTTTTGGACCCATGATACTTTGTATTTTTTATTTTTTTCCTAAAGTTGGGTGCAATTTTTTATAAAAACTTTACATATGTCTAGGTTAACAGATCCTTATGAAATACTGAATTCATAAACCAATATAAACTAAAACTAATCCTCTCAAGGAAAACAGACGGGCTAGAATAGTACACTACAGGCGAGAGCACGGATCAAAGTTATATGTTAATGGAAGAAGAGAAGAATATAAGATGCAAAAGTCTATATAATGTCCCTAGCTTTCAAATTTAATTAAAAGGATGTGCCATAATTTATGAGCAGACGAAATCGACACAAAAGAAAAAAAAATAAACTAATAAAAAAAAGGCAGGCTTAGATCTTGTTTTTATAATTGTGTTCTCTCAAAATGAACCATAACTTGAGAAGAGTACTGCACCTGTTCGCCATTGATAGAGACTTCAAAAGCACCAGTATTTTGTAGAAAAGATTGAAGAAAATTTCCAAGGAGCCATGTGCTAGAGATTGTTCCAAATCTATTTGCACGCAAGGAGTAGTACCACTGAGGGGGTGCTGCAAATCCTAGTCTTGGGAATATTTGTTCCCCACCCATGACTAGACCAATCATACCAAACTGTACTGCAGGTACCATTTTGCTCAACAGGCGTTTCGGGAGTGGAGGGGGGTAGTTTGCAAGAACAACATCAATCCCAGGAAATGAAGATTCCAACATATTCTTCATTGTCACTGCATTCCCTCTGTCATGAACAACAAGATGCATCAACAACATTTTAACACTTTCTAATGTAGAAACTCAAAAGTAAAAACTTGTGGTCGAATACAGTTTCAACTTTCCTTTCCCAAACGCCTTATCCCAAATAGGCAAAAAATAACCATGTCTACAAAAACTTATTAACAAAAAGTTTCGTGATAGGCTGTCAGCAACACAGAGTAAAAAAGAAAACTAAGGAGATGCGAAAGAAACACTAAAGCCTATTTCCACTTGCCGTAGCTATATAATATATTTTCTACATATAATTTTCTACAGAAATTTCCATCTTCCCGAATCAGCAAAAACTTATAAAAATAGATTTGAAATTACAGAGAGCACAATAATTTAGACAATACCAGAGTACTTACCTGTTTCAGAACCTTATATTTTTCACAAGAATAAGGAGACATGTACATCACACTTATGGACTCATTTAAAGGAAATAAAATAAGTTGTTAAGTAAAACTTCGTCACTAACCCCCTAATCTTATAGACATATCAAGCCAATATCTAAGAAATAATCAATTAATCATGCATCATCTCTCAATATGAAGATCAATAATCGTGTCTTTAGTAGCACACTAGCACTTGGAATAAAACATAAATTGATAATGATATTTCATCCAATCAAACATTTACCTTTAGAAACTATTTAACTTAACATTGTATCATTAGTCACAATCCTTTTTTAGTTTCTACTAACACTTTAAGAATTGGGTAACTTGACATGTTATTTAAAGTTAGGTAGAGGAGGGTGATGCAGAACGAAAGATTAGAATATTGATTTGTATTTATTTTATATTATTAGTTAATAATATGTTTAATTGTAATTTAATATATATATATAGTTTGATATATATATAAATATTAGTAGGAATATTCTGTATTATGGTAGAGAATAAGAAAATGATTTGTTTCTTTATTAGGAAGATTTTACTTGATGGTCAAGTTTTAGGATTTTTATATAATCTCGTGTAATCTTCATGAGTAGAATTAAATGATTATTAAATTGAGAGTAATCTTCATGAGTAGAATTGATTGATTATTAAATTGAGAATTGTTTCTCTCTAGTTTTGGGTTGCGATCCTAACAAACCTCTCTTCTTCAGCGTTTGAGAAATCCTAGGAGTAGTGATTTTTCTTCGGTTGGATCACCTTAGGTGTGAATTTTCTGCGGTTAATCCACAAATATCTATCCTTTTTAACTTGTTTTAACCCTTGTCCTCCATCTAGGGGTCTTGCCTTTCAAGTTAAAACCTTTCCACCCCAAAAATTCAAATTAAGCAACTTAAGGATTTTAGAAGAGTTGTTAATTCAGCATAAAACATGACTATCACATAAACTACAAAAGGGTGCACCCAATTCAGTGAATGTGTCTAAACTAGTAGTTCTGGAAGAGACTCGAAGGCCTTCTCCCTAAAGAATCAAACCCAAATAAAGCTTAGATCGTTATCTTTCCTCTAAATTCATGATCCCATACCTTGAGATCTGACTGTTCAGGTCAAGGTTCCCGTTTAGTGTTGAACACGGCATTGAGTTTGGTAACATAATTAGCTGCAGATTTTTTTGTTAAGAATGAGTTTACAGATCTAAGACATAATTTAGTTCTATGCTTCTATGTTTTGTAGTTTATTGAATAGTTTTTGTTTTGAAGTCCTTGTGCTCATATCTACCTTGGATCACCTAATATCTATCAATCCCTTATTTGAATATACGTGATTCCTCATACTGGCTTTAAGGTCAAATATCGATTAATTGCTGAATAGTTCGATGATGGATGTTCCACTGCTCTATGTATCTGAGAGCTTACATAAATTTTCTCTTAAGTTTAGGATAAAAGTTATATCTTGCTGATGTGCCTCTATTTGAAGAGTGCTTAATCAACCTTTTACAGTTGGTTTTCCTTACTCCTTTAATACAAACAGTAAATACAATCCCCAATTAACTCCAAACACGCATGCATACCGACTACATACTACATAAACCAACATTCACTAAAACAGAAACAAAATTCCCTAAAAACACAAATCCAATTCACCTGATTCGTACATAAACTAAACATGCGCCTATACATATTAACATAAAAAAGTAAAGGGGACGAAACATACTTGTAAGAACAAGAAGAGCAAAATTCAATGTTGACTGTATGGCCAATACCAATTCCTCCAATACCACCACTAACTTTCTGAAATCACACAAATCACAAAAAGGGTCAGCAAGATTCATCAAGAATTCAAAAGGGTATATCAAAAATCCAACAATTAACATAAAATATGAACCTGGGTAGGAAACTGAAGAGTTTCTTGAATGACCGGCGATGAAGATTGGATTTTGTGGTGGTGGTGGTGGTGGGGTTGGGGGGGTTTGGGTGGGGGAGGAGTAAAAAGATTGACGATGTCTGAGCAGAAGAGGAAGAGGGGTAAACCTACTAGCAGAAGCTGCACTCGATCCATTGCAAACCTAGGTTTTGTGTTGTGGCTGTTTTTACTGTGTATTTCCAGAGTGAGAGAATGAGATTAATAGATACACGTAAGTTTATGGTGAGCTAATATCAACTAGATCTAACCAAACTAGACGTACATGCTACAGTTGCTTGTTCAATCTGACGCCTTACTTTTCATTTTTTTTAGCATAACAAAAGAATTTTGCACGGCTATGCTAAAATCGCATATTATTAAAAAAAAAGAATTTTGCAAGGCCCCCTCTCCTAGATTTTGTCCATTTTCAAATAAATCAGTTTTCTCCGGTTAAAAGCCCCAACCCCTTCATTCTCTTTTATTCTCGTTAATTTTCATTTAATAATACCCAAATTTTTTGGGTGTTTGTGTGTCTCTCCTCTTGGAGTGCGTGTTTTGTCTCTCCTTTTGAAGTGTTTGTTATGTTTTTGTTTAGTCATGCTTGGATTTATCTGGTGTTGGATCTGTTGAGAACGAATTTATTGATATTTTTGGTGATCTGTAAAGTCTGCATCGAATCTGGGACGATGGTGATTATTGCAAGAGCTCACCTTTCACAACCAAAGTTTGTTCCTCTTTCATGGGTTTACACTTTTGGCATGTCTATAACTGGTATCCGGCATGTAGATAGTTGGGGTGCCTTCGGCATGTATTTAGCTGGTGTCCGGCATGTAGATAGCTAGGATGGCGCTTCTCCAATCTCATTTTATGCGATTGGTATTTCTGAACATTGGGCTAACCATAGTTTTTATGTGATATGGTCAATTGCGATGTTGCTATTTTCAGATATATTAGTGCAATTTGGATCGCTTGGGATGTATTTGATTTCATTTTTAGCTTCAAAAATTTTTAAGTTCTATGTCTTAAACGATCATGAAACAAATCATTTAATTATTTTTAGTATGTTATTTATTTTACCACCTGGTTGTATAGACAGTTGGGGGTTTATCCCGGCTGTACTATATTCAATTTAATGAAAACTTTCTCCATTTGTAAAAAAAAAAGAATTTTGCAAGGCACAAATTTATACTATATAAATACATTTATTCCAAAATTCGACATTTTGGTATCATCTATCTGGTATATTCAATTTTATTTTTCGTAGGGAACCCGCAGCAGCTATCCTTCGGGTGCGCACTGGGTAAACCCCACGGGCTCACGGAATAGTTTTGTTAAAATTTGTATTAAATTTCATTATTCCATTCACAAATTTTTTATATAATAAGTGTTGTGCCCAAAATCTTGCATGTGCTGGACTTAAGACTCATAGAGTGATTGAGCTTGATTGACATGGACTAAGATATATTTTGGTATGAATGTTGCTCACGGGTTTATATTTTTGGAGGTACTTGCGCTGAGGTGCAGAGTTCCTAGTTTAACAGTAGCTAACCAGAAGGTTCAGTTGGCTGTTGACAGGTTTATGTGGTCATATGAGGTACTAGGATGCATCTAGAATAAATTCTTGTGGACTGGTGAGGTGCTGGAAGCACCTGGATGAATGGAATGGATGGTGACGTACTGATGCAGGAGCATCAACACACCTCAACTGACAGAAATATCGTACCTCAACTGGCAGAGGTAGTGTTCAACTAGGACTGTACCTCCTACAATGAAGTAGAACAGTTCATATTTATATGGAATAGACTTTTAACATGATTCTATCGCCATAAAATGTGATAAATATTAATAATTACAAGATAAACACATAAATTTATGAAAATCATATCTCGATAATGGATTAAAATGGGTTTCTAGTGTCAATCCGCACCTGGACACAGAACCTCACTTGGAAACAATTGGAATAATTGTGGTAACTTGTTTGGTTTATAAAAAACGTGAATTATTGGCCAAGAAATGGAGTCCAACCCTAGAGAACTACATTGAACTTGATCCCTACATATAGGGTATATAGGCAATTGGCAAAGGGGTCCGAATATTCACTTTTTACACATATTGGCATGTGTAACCATTGTGATTATTTTCCAAGTACATTTGGCCGGAATCGAGAAGGTATTTCTCAGCCATTTTACTTGGTTCTTTGCTAACTCAGTTCGTTAATCATACACAATCACAGCTTCATTTCTATTGTAGAACCTATGTTCAGTAGTTGCAGCAACATATAATTACCTGAAAGCCAAATGTAATTCAGTTATTCAGTCACGATTAATCCGGGGTGTTATAATCAATTTTCTCTCATAACATTTTTGGCGTTAGAAGGAGGGGACTCCAATATCTTTTTTGAGAGAGGAATATGTCAGACAATTCTGACAGGGAACGAACACTGAGAAGGGGTCAAAATGGCAATAAAGGCGATCACAATGAAGAAGTTACCAACAAGGATATCCTGAATCACCTGCAACAGATGAGCAATAGGATTGATTCCTTGAAGAAGAAGTCCACGAGGTTAAGCAAGCAAATGAGGAAGCAGAAACCTGTGGGGAAGAAAGATGTTACTCCCATTCAACTGAACTTCGATGGTGAAAAGAAAGATGATGGTTCTGCGCCAAAGAAGCCTACCTTTTCGGATGTGGAGAATAACCAGGAGAATGCAGATTGGGATCCTGGAATAAGCTCGAAGATGAGGCTGAACCTTCAGCTACGCACAACGTGAATGTCTTTGATCGTATGGGGAAGAAGTTGACAAATAAGGATCTCAGGATTGAGCTTGATAAAAAGAAAGAGAAGGTGGCGGACAAGGTGAATGTGGAAGGTTTAGTATCAAAAGGTTCAAAGAGTAAAAAGAAAGAGAAGCGGCCATATCAGGTGAAGGCAGGCAATAGTAAAGCCGCACCTGAAACTTATGTGCCAGAAGAAGATGGAGGTTCCAGTTTCACCTAAATCTCGGCACATAATACTAATGGAGGTTCCAGTGCAGAGAAGAAAAATGAGGAGCAGCTGTCAGATAGGGAATGAGGCACTTATAGGTTTAAGGACCTCCGAAAAGTTTTGGAAAGGATGAAGGTAGAAAAGAAGGGCATCTCGAAGCTAGTTGTGGCCTCTCCCTTCATCAAGAAAGTAAGGGATTCACCCTTCCATAATCATACAGGGGTGAATTATAACGACTCGTATATTTTTGTATTATATAAATGTGTAATTATTGAATAATTAAATAAGTAAAATATATGCATTGGTTCTGTTAGTTGTGCGCTGTTTTATTATTATTTAGGTATGATTATTGGTGTACAGGAATTATTTGTGTAATTAAATATTGAGCCGTATTGTTTTGTTTGCACTTTTAAAAGTGGTTTTATGGCAGATTTATTTTTATAAATACTTGGATTGCCTTTAAAATTATTTTTATGATTTTATAATTACAATAATTATTTTTGGGAATTTATAAAATTTAGAAATCAATATGTCATCAATTATTTAGCCTTGAATGATTTTCTGATTGTATTTAAGGGTAAACTCAATATTAAATTCCAGGATGTTTCAAAAATTATGAAACTTATATTTTATTAAGTTTTTAATATTCCAAGAATTTTAAAATTATTTCATAATTTTTTTGATTCAATTCACCCGCACGTTTATTCCTTAAAATTTTAAATGCGGGTACGAGTTGCGTTTCAAAAATGCTTTAAAATTACGGAAATTTTATTTTTATTAGTCTCGGGATTTTTAGAAAATTTTAAGACTATTTTGATAATTTTCTGAGTTTATTTTATGTGCAACTTGGTTCAATAAATTGCAAAAACGGGTCAAATCGAGGCTGTCAGAAAGGGGATAAGACACGTGTCAAGAGTTTTGCTATTCAGCAGATACGTGGCAGGATGTGATTGAATTAAAAAAACAACAAAACACCACAAATACACACACGAACACAGTCCCCGTTCTTTAGTCTCTCTCTCACGGGTTTCAATCCCTCGGGTCGGAGTTTTCTTCCCCTTAATTTCTCTATACTCCTCCCATGTTATTTCTCCTTCCTTCCTGTGGCTGTGTCCTATGCTTCGCCGCCGCTGTTCTACTTTTTTCCGGCGAGCACCGCGGTTGTACAGGTATCGCCGCCGCCTTAATGTTTTTCGGTTTCTTTAAGTTGGTTCCGGTGATTGTCTATATACATGCAAGTGTATGTATGTATGTGTGGTTAATTGAATTGTTGGTATATGTGCAATTCAGTTTCTGTTTGGCCTCACTTTTCCGGCTGCCTGTGGCTTGTTCCGGCAACTTCTATGTTGTTTACCGGTTTTGGTTACGTGAGTGTTATATTGAATTTACAAAATTCTTGCAGAAATTATTGATTATTTTAATATTATTAATTGAAATGCGTGCGAGAAATTAATAATTATTGGTGGAATTTGTGTCGGAAACCCGATGTTTACTGGGTACCCGCGAATTTTACCGTCGTCGGCGATGAGCCTTGACGAGCCGACGGTGGACTGTGATGATTATTTTTGAGTCCTACAAATTTTCAAAATACTATTTTGTATAATTAATTTGAAGTATATATTAGTGATTGTAATTATTTACTTAGTAATTGCGTAATTGATTTGAATTATGAAGTTGAAATGTGTTGTTGTGAATTATGGTTATTATTGTTGGTTGCATCGATTTTATTTCGACGGGTAGTCCGATAAACAAAGGAGACGCTGCCCGATTTTCGGGAAATTAATTCCAAAAATCAGGAACTGTATCCTGTAAAATATCGGGAATATCAATCGAATGTATAAAGCTATATAATTATAAATAAATATTGTACAAACCTACTTGCATATTGTGATAAATAATTATCAACCCTATTTTACGAGCGTACTTGCGCGTGTAATAAAATATCTTGTAAATGTAACTGACAACCCTGTCTTCTGTAGCGACAAGTATATGTATATTCCCAGGATGCTTATCGAACCGAGTTTGAATTCGTGAATCCTGATTGCTGTGTGTATTATAGTAATGCATATAAGTACGAGTCAGAATTTGTTATCGTTAGGGTAGAATTGGTAGCGTGGATATGTCAAACATAGCTTGTCATTTAACATAGGGTAGTTCGACTCTGTAGGTTCTAGTTCGAAGACCTGAAAGTCGACGCCGGACTAAAGGTAACCTAGTGGTCAGTTAACAAGCTCAGCAAGGTTCCAAGCGCAACACCTGAATGTTGAAGTCGGATCCAGGATAGTCTGATAGTTAGACGATTAAGCTGAGCGTCCATATCAGTTCAAGGTCAATCAGAGATAGTTGTAAAGCTCTGCAAGGCAAGTACCCCTGACCATTCCTTTATGGTTCAGTACATATGAATAAACTGTTACTTTATTCTCATACAGGAACATAAACATTTTAAGTTACGTATCCCCTGTAGTTATAAATAACAGTTTTAAACTTGTTTTGGGGAAAAGTAACTTCGAAAGGTACCTATACCGAATGAAACGATTTGTAACCAGATTTTACGTGTGTTGTCAAATGAATGATTTTAAAATGGGATAGGTACAAGTGTTTTGAAAACTAGATAATATGATTAGATATGGGACACATAGGGGTCAGAGTGGACTATTGAGGTTGCGTAAGAGGCTAATTCGGTTGCGCGCATTACATAACCGATTAGCCCAGCAGGTCAGAGACCTAGCTAGTCTCTGAGTTACGGAACAGGTTTGTAGGATGGCAGATGGAGTTGTCTGGTGTTGATAGCCTGATCAGCTGTCTTCACATGTCCATTACGTATCTGATTTAATTTCGTGGTTCCCGTAACGGAATAATTTATTTATACAGTTGAGATATAAATGTGAATAACATGCTAAAATTGGACTCTGGTATTTATACACAGCACACAACTGATGTTATTGTTTTACAGAGCATGCTAGTTTTGAATATCCAGTTTATACATGTTTTACTTGTTGTCTAACAAGTTATGAATTCTGTTCCTATAACTGTTTTATTGTAAATCATTTTACTTGTTATTCATATAGTAGTACTGTTGAGCAATTGGTTGCTCACCCTTGCGGAATATTTTGTATATATGTATTGCAGATGCCTAGGAGACTTTTCCGTTGTAGTCAGGGCAGAGTTCCAGTTCCTTCCATATCAAGCTCCTATGAGGTAGTTATGTCAGACCAAAGATGGCCTGTTGAGTTACTGTATCAAAATTATATTGTCAAGATTGTTTGTAATAAGTTGGTTTGTAATAATTGTAACCTAAGTCATACTTAAACCTGGAAAAGATCTTGGTAAAAGGGGTCATGTTTATATTTTATCATTGAAGTGGATTATATTATGTTTGTTGATATTATGTTAGTGATGTCAACTCTTGACCCCGGGGTTGAGGCCGTCATAGTTGGTGTCAGAGCTACAGGTTTAAGTCCCTGATTTAGGTTAGGAGTAGAGTCAAAAGAATGTAAGAAGGTTTATATAAAGTTGTGAGTCAGCAACTCAATCAGAGGAGCGAGTCTAAGAGTTCAGTCGAGGGTTTCAAAGGCGTAACCCTGATGTCTATTGAGGATTGGCTGGAACTGCCCTAGCTTAGGGTACGTCTACTTCATATTTGTATTATGGGTAATGTCCGATAGAGATTTCTAGTTTTTCTCTCGTCAAAACAAGTTTGATTGTGATAATTTACCTTCTGAGCGGACCCTTGATGTGTCAGCTGAAGAGACACCAATGTTATCCTTAATTATCATATTTTCTATGTCAAGGGATGTTGTTGGACCGAGTGTGCGACCTCAGTGAATTCAGATGGAATGATAGTAGTCATCAACTGCTATGACAGCCAAGTCTCGTAGCATATATGGTTAGTATTGATATTTATATCTTGAACCCTTACACGTATTACCTGAGACACTTTTTGTTTCCAAGAGTGATTGCTTACCATCTAATAAGTTGCTTGTTTTGCGGTAAGAAAGTCAAACTCGAAGCAAGCAACTTAAGGTTTTTGTTGATTTATCATAAATCATATTTTCCCAACCTATTTGTGAATTTTCTATCTAAACATTGTTTTTTTCCTCGGTAATTCTATTGGTTGATTGGGTCAAACAATGCATATGATTTGACTATTTGTCTATATGACAAAGGGTCTGGTGGGATGCCACCGAATTATGTGTTGTGAACTATGCGGTACTAAGACTGGCCATCTTATGTACTTGTATGGTTGCTTTTAGTCATACCTACATCTCCTTCATTGTTCCTTCTTAATCAATTTCCTTGATCTTGAAATTTCATTGGGTATTGTATGACAATAAATTTCCTCAGTGACCTCTGCAATCAGACAGTCCTAGTTATTGAAAGTAAATAAATGTTGACTCTCAGGAGGAATGAAAGTTCTATATCGGGTTGTTATCTAAGAATAATGGCAGCAGCGAGGATTTAGGATCCAATGGCGTAAAATGCATCTTTAGAAAAGATATCTCGGTGATGGACAAGTCGCTTGTAGGTGATAGGAAATCGCCTTTAGAAGAATGATTAGTTGAAACTTGAACTAGTAGGCCAGTAGGGTCCAGAATCCTTTAAGTTTAATTTGGTGGGTCAGATGGCTCTATGCAGTCTGTAGCTGACTTAGTCAGCAAAGTTTTATTGTATATTGGAATAGTTAGCTGTGGTATTTGAGTGGTGGTGGGAAGTTAATTAGTTGTTGTTATATTGGGGAGCCATGCTACGGTATTTGGTATTTTAATATTTCAGTTTTCTGCACTGTTGTTGATTCTGCTACTGTCATTGTTGTTATCATTGCTAGTGTTGTTAATCTGGATATCTTTTATAACTGGCTCTGTTGATAAGGACATGGGTATTTTGGATCGGGCAACATTTTTATGATTTAGGTGCACCGTTTTAACAGTAATATTCTCTATTAAATTCTTGTCATGTTTTTGAATAAACCTACTCCCATATTTCAAGAAAATTCCACCCAAGAAAAGCTACCCAGTCTAAAGAAAATAGTAATAGTTTTACTGAGGGAACAACTATAAACGAAATTCTAGATTTGTTGCGCCAGTAGCAACAACAACAGCCGCAGTTAATCTAATAGATTCAGCAATAACAACATCAACAAAGAGAGTCAAACCAACTATTAGTTTTAAATCCTTCTAGTTTATTATGCCTCAGAGTTTAAGGGCGAAGTGGACCCTGTTGTTTCCAGAAATTAGCTTAAGGAAATGGAAAAGGCTTTTACCCTCACTCAAGTAAGTGATGATCTTGAGACAGATTATGCGAGCTATTTTCTTAGGGATGAAGCAAATTATTGGTGAGAATCCACTCGTGCGTTGGAAAGAGAAGGCCCTGTTTCTTGGACGAGTTTTACAGAATTATTCTTGGAAAAGTATTTTCCATATTATCTACGGAATTAGTTGAAAGTCAAGTCTTTAGAACTGAAACAAAGTGAAAGAAAGGTGTTAAAGTATGAGTCCAAGTTTATGGAATTTGCCCGATTAGTTCTTGAGTATGTAAGTACAGAAACCCAGAAGGCAAGGAGGTTTCAACAAGGGTTGAAGCCTGAAATTCGCAGTAGATTTATGGCATTGCAACTCAAGACATATCTTTCGGTAGTTCAGGTCGCTCTAGTAATTGAAGTGATAAGAAGTTGGCTATCAAGGAAAAGGGTGATAAGAAGAGGAAGTCTGAGGGTGTTATCGACAAAACAGATCAAGGAAAAATCCAGTTGGAAGTTTCAGAAACGGCCTGACCGAGGCAGGAATAAAAGATTTAGGAGACAAAGTTTCTCCCATGCTAGGTCTAGTGTTACTTCAGTTGTTTTCACTCCAACCTAGTCAGTGTAGTCGGCAGTGGATTGTAAGTCTTGTGATAGGAGACATAGTGGTTCGTGCAAAAAGGAGGTTCAATGTTTCAAATGTGGTCATAAGGGTCATTTTGCGTCGGAATGCAGGCCAGAAAATCCAGGATTTACTTTTTACAATTGTAGGAAGGTTGGACATATTGCGAGGAGCTGGGGAATGGCTACTCCAGGTACTATATCTCAAAGACCCGCCATCAGCACAGCTAGAGCCGGAACCTTCAAAATAACCAAGGAATCCAATGCCTAGGACTCGGACGTAGTCGCAGGTACGCTATCTCTCAACTCCATACCTGTTAAAATTTTAATTGATTCAAGAGCGACTGAGTTCTTCGTATAAAAGGAATGTGTGAATAAAATGGATTTGATGTTCAAAGGATTAGCCGAGCTCTTAACCATAAAAGTGGTCAATTAGAATAGAATTTCAATGAGTCAGCTCTGTCTTAACTGTCAATAAGAAATCTACGAGTATTCTTTTCCGGCTGATCAAATACCCTTTGAGCTAGGAGGGTTCAATTCGATTCTAGGAATGGATTGGTTGTCCTGACATAAGGTAAAAATTGATTGCAAGAAAAAGAAGTTGGTGATGTTACCGAGGACAACATCAGGGTAAATTATCAAAAAAAAGGCAGAAGAAAGAATTTCTCTCGATATGGAATATGAAGAAACTGTTTAGATAAGGATGTGAGGCTTACTTAGCCCACATGGTAGACATTGATGTTAGTCGCTAAACACGCACTAATATTACACGCAACTATACGAGTTCGCAAGTAGTATAGAATCTTTTCTAGTTTATTCTTACAGAGACTGTATTGGTTAACTAATTAATTCTCGCACCTAAGCAACAATGTATGGTTATTATTCAATGCTAAGACGATAACAAATTGAGTTTGTTTATAACTAAGAATTAAACTAATAATTATAACTATGAGAATAAGATTGATTGAATTAATAAATATGACAAACATGGGATTTTATTATCCCGACACGGCGCAGTCGCGCACTTCATCAGCGCGGGCGCGCTGGCTCTCTGTACTTCTGGTGTGGGCGCGCGCTTCATTAGCGTGGGCGCGCTGGACTTCTTCCAGAAACAATTTCTTTTCTTTTTCCTTATCTTGCAGCTTCGAGCCGGACTTCGCGAGCCAACACCACCTAAACACCATATTAGCACCAAAACAATGCTAATTTACCTGATTCATAGATTAATGCCTGAAATGCAAAAACACTAGAAGATACGTTAAAACACTTAACAACTTGAGTCAATTCAAAACTTATTAAAGCATAATAGAGTGTCATAAATGCCACTCAACACACCCCCAAACTTGAATCGATACTTGTCCTCAAGCATAAAAAGACTCAACGAACAAGAAATAAAAATGCATGAATGCAAGGATCCCTATAGAATAACTAAACCAACTAATAAGCAACACCTCAACAAAAATATTTCGCATAAAGATCAATCAAATCTCACAAATCAACCTACAAACCAGAGACGTGCGTGTGTGCAAATGCTTACAGATGTACTATCACAACTAGATCGACAATTATGACTCACTTCCTATCAAAACAATCGTAACTTTATAAATAGAATAAAAGATAGACTCAAAATAACTTATAACACTTCAATTTTTAAATCGGAGTTTTTATGGATTCAAGATTTTTATTCACAATAAAATAACGCAAGTATGCTTATTTGATCGTGCAATGAGTGAGGTCCATAAAAGACTTATACAATAGTACCCATGTAGCGAGAATTAGGTTAGCGGATCCCAGACTATAAAAGCCTTAGGTCACTAGGCACAAAATCCCCTAAGAACTTAATACTCTGTTAGGTCCTGAATTATCGTAAAAGGGGGGTTGAATACGATAATCACTAAATTAAAAAAATTTCGAATCTTTAGCGGATAAAATATTTAGTGCTCGGTTAGTGGTTTCGTGTTCTTGAGAGGAATAGTGTTTGGAACGATAAAAACAAGGAACACAAGATATTCGGGGAAATATATATTCGTATATAAATCCTCGAGGGTGTTGTTACACTCCGGTAAATAAATTAACCGGCTACAATCTAAGAACAACAAAGTTCCTAGCTTCTACAAAGATTTACAAATCAATGCTGCCATTTTCACTACTCTTTTGAGAGAGAAGATGAACAGAAAATGATCCAAAAAATGAATGGCTCCGTTCTTATGCTGCAAAGTGTAGACTTTATACAAAATAAAATTATGTGGCTGAGAGTGAGTAGCTTATGTGGCGACAGGAGATACAATTCTGTGGCGACAACATATGTGGTGACAAGGGGGAGGGAGTAGATATGCTCTGTGGCGACAACTACACTACTAGTACATGCAAAACTTGATTACTATAACTCTAACAGCCCTGTGGCGACATGAGTGTACTAGTATGCCTGTGGCGACTAACTTAATCAAGTACATATATTTGTACTTAACTGATCTTATCAAAATCAAAAAATGAAAAACTTATACACGTTCGTTATTCCTTTTTATTTTTCTTTTTCTTTTTCCTTTTCCTTTTTCCCTTTTTTTCTTTTTATTTCTTTTTCTTTTAAGTTTAAATTGTAATTAAAGTAATTTATAAAATTAACTTAAATATAACTTATATAAATAAACTAATTTAGATTTATAAAATAAACTTATTTAAAGTTTATAAGATAAATCAATTTAAGTTTATTAAATAAATTATATTAAAAAACTTTTAGTAAATTTATTTAATTTACCAATTAAACTTTAAGCTTCGCCACTCCCCTGAGCTGTTTAGCTGTATACCCCGCGCACCTCTTCTCGTACTTTAACATATAAATGTTCAATCTAAGTACGTTCCTCAACTTAACAATTCTTCTATAAATAATGCCCAGATTCCTTTCACGAGCTATTGACGCCTAGTGCAACTGGTCTGGTTCACAGACGACTAACCCCGATTCAGGTCTTCGTATTATGGCCTTGATTAAATTGTTAAGCTTGCCTCAACTTTATTGCTTCGTACACTGACTGTCAATAAACAACTGTACTTTCACTGGAATCCTTTCTGATACTTTAGACAACGTCTTCATTAACCTCTTTCTATACCCTGTCTTCAATTCTCCAGATTCCTATGCTTCGAACACTGTCTATCTTCAATCAATGCCAATACACTGAAATCTTCCGGTAGCACTTATATACTGAATCTTCAACATTTCTGAAACCCTGAAAATCTTTAACCTTTATTCTCCACTGAGGCATGATCATATTAATGAACTTCTTTCAGTGACCTGTAGACAGACTTCAGGTCTTCTTCTAATCTTCTGATTCTTTATATTTGCCTTGTCTTCATTCTTCCTGATTTCTTGTGTAAACGTAGTATTATTAACCTGTCAATGTTCTAGTGTTGTTATCGTGTTGAGTTATCACGTAACTGTTCATACAGCTACGCAGTCTCACCAACAATCTCCCCTATTTGATTGTTAAACTTAACAAACAAATTAAATAGAGAGGATAACTCAACTAACAACTAGAAAAAGTCATGTACCAGAACTTGTAAATAATGCTACTGGTTTTCTGGATCAAATATTGCATTTCGAGATTTCTTGAGTAACTGAAACGAAAGATGCTTGTTCCTCTAGCACTGAACTGATCTTCAAGTAGTTTCATCTTCATTTCCTTGGTTCTTCAAATCTCTGCCAGATAATACTTCTCAGTCTTTAAAGTAATCATCAACAGCTTCTTTTGTACAATAACATTTCCTGTTGAGAAGCGCATATCTCTCTTGCTTCTCCCCCTATGAGAATCAACTGCTTAAAGGAGATCACCTTCGTTTACCACTTCTCCTGTACAATAGGATCCGCAGATAAAAACCAATGGTACTCCCCTTTTGGAAAACAGCTTCTCCCCTTATGAAGAATAGTGATGAACCAAACCACTTCTTTTGATCACTAGGAAGTCACCTTGTGTTTACACATCTCACGTACAATAGGATCCGTAGTTACAAACAACAATGGTGTGGTGTGGTGTACATATGCTTTACATGTGTAGTGTACCTATGCTTTACCTTTTTCCTTCCTCCCTGCTATTTCTCCCCCTTAGTTGAGGAATCCTCCAAACTATTATATAAGCTTTTATCTCCCCCTTAGAGAAGGAATGTATGCTGTTATCTAAAGAAGTTCTCATATCTCACTTGGTTGGAAAAGAAATAACAAGTCAGAGTCTGATCAACCATGTCCCTTTAAATGCTGCAAGAATGACTTCACTATTGATCATCATGTTCACCAATCTTCCAAACCCCTTATACCTCCCAACTGTGAGATCACCAATCGTTACCAATTGTTAGCTCCCAAAGGTCCCGAAGTATTCTAATCCAATCTGTAAATGTTAGGTCCCTAAGAGTTAGGTTCCAATCATAAAAAGATTCGAGACCCGAAGCATCAAGAACCATGTTTAGGGATAGGGAATGGGATATGGCCTTTGTCTTTCTTCCTCACTGTGGTGTGTAATTCTGTTTCATGTGCCTCACAAGTGTTTCACTCTTCTCTTCACTCGTGTTTACACTCATTCTCACAACTGTATCACTCCTCTCATAGCTCCAAAATTTAGTTGTACCTGCAAGGAAAATCACCTTAGCCATCCTTACAGGAGGTCACAGGTGGTGCAATGGGAATTCGTAAATCCCCATCCTTGTTAGACTCGTCAGATGAATCTGAGTCATAAATTACAAGTTGATAGTTTCCCTTTTAGGGTTCCAGATTTGAACTCTGGGAAGGTAAACAATGATCCAAAGAATTTAGCATAAAGATCAAAGTTCCCTTCTAATGTCTGTGAAGACATTTCCTTGTGACTCATCAGGTAAATCTGAATCATTGTCAACAAGTTGCCGATCTGCACCTATGTCAGATCCACTATCCGCAGATGCATCCAGGGGATATAAGACTGGGGAGGTAGACACTGACCACTGACATATGGCTATTAGATCAGTATCCTCTCCTAACACCTGTAAAGGCAATTGGTCCATTAAAGAACCTTGAACAATCGAATCTAACCGTAAAATGGTCGAAACTTTTATTTCCGTAAACTCATCCTTTGTGTGTGTAACCTTTCCTTGTGCATCAAGAATTGCTTATGTTTAAGGTGGTGACATTACATCGGATGTCTTGGCCGACAGGAAAATTTCAATAGACGCACCCTGTTGAGAGGATGAATCTAGTGACTATATTTGTGCCTTTTCAGCCATTACATCTTTTGGAGAAGATGTATGGGGGCTAACACTTGTCTCGATTTAAATACTACTCATCTGTGTAGGAGACAAAGCTGCTGGGTTAACTTCAGAACCTTCCTAATGTGGTGCACTAAGGCACTTTCTCCCTCACGCTCATTCGTACTTCATTTTAGGGGTAAAAGAGTGTTGGTTGGTTCTGTTTCTGTGTTTGTCTTTACAGTCTGGGATAGAAGTTGTGGGTTTTCAACCTCATGACTATCAAATGAAAGAATGCCATTGGTGGCTGAACCTGCATCACAGAACATATGGCAATATAGAGATAAAATGCATTTAAGATCTATAATGAATGAAAAAATATGTATTTAATCTTTTGAGAGAAATGATGTACAATAGTGATTTAAAAAGATTTTTAATGAAATAAGCAATCACCACTGTAGAAAGAAGTTTGATTTACTCCTAAAACTGTTCGAGTGCACAAGTCTGTTTTTATGCCTAAAAAGATAAATGATTTGAAAAGACTCAGATTGATGACCTAGCAGTATTAAGAAGAGAAAGAAAGATTTTATCTTTCAAGATGAATGAGTTTTTGTAAAAGCATTGGTCACTTAGGGTAAATTCTAAGCAATTCTCATTCATATCAAAAGCTCCATAATCTATCTTTATAAAATTATTACCAACAATATTGTTTATTGATAAATAATCTTAATAAGAAGGACTATGCTGCTAATTTTTAATTGTAGTGAATCTGTCAGATATAGAAACTCATATAAATCCACTAGAACTTAAAATCTCACAATTATCTGCAACAAAATATTAACACTATATCATTGACTGATACTTGTAAAGTATTTTAGATACTAATAATTATGTTGCATCCTATTTTAAATATTAGAATAAGATATCAATGAATTAAATACCAATTATCTATCAAAAGACACCAGCATTCAATTTCATATATCATACAATTGTTAACTCCTAACAACTGTAATATCTCAAACAATATTGGTTCGATAAATAAAGCAACATTAACCAACATTGTCTTGTTTGCAATCTTAGAAAAATATTCTAAGTTCCATATTCTTTGATCCATTGAGTATTAAATCTATTATCAAAGTGTTTAGGAATTTGCAAATAAGTATAAAAATTATTCTAACTTGACAACATATGGTTACTTCTACTAAAGCAAAATCCCCATTGACCATAGTTGTACTTTAAGAGATATTTTTACACTTTTATATTAGTATAAGTGACTGAGGATAAGCATTGATTACTTAGAGGAGTTCTAAGTAATGTCACAAATACTAATACTTCACAATTAGTTCATAGTTTAACTCTTAACTAAATATCATTAACTGATATAAGTCAAAAATTATACACAACTAATCATGCTACAATCATATTCTGATTTCAGTGAATTTTTGAGATATAAGCATTGCTAAATTCACTAAAACCAAAATCTCATAATTAACTTATAACACACAAGTTACAATCAATATACTAGATATCAATTATTGACAAATTTAGTTATAATCAATCATGCTGCTTATTTACTTTAAGTTAGTTTGAATTATGGAGCAAATAAAATCATTGAATTGCTTCAATTTCCATAATCCAAACTACCCAAAATAAATATTAAATAAATAAATTCTAAATATCTATGAGTTAGATACTAAAACTTAAATATTTTCATAATTATCCTTGAATAATCACCAATATGATATATGACTTATATACATGGCAATCACTCCCTGGATAATTAGTAATTTTAGAAATACTTTCTAAGCATATAAAATATTGAGAGTTTTATACACATAACTTAGAAAATACTTCAACTTTCAATATCAGTGATTTTAGAAATAAACATTGATTACTTAGAACAAAATTTTTAAATAATATCACTAATACTAAAAGTACCACAATTATTCGTACATGATACAAATAACTATGCTGCATATTATTTTAATATAATTTAAATTATGAGACTGATATGGAATGAAATTGTCTACAGTCATAATTTAAATCAATTAAAATAAAGTTCAAACTTAATGTTATAATACTTAACTATCACAAATGTATATGACATTATAATCATGATAATCAAGATAGTAGCACTACGTACGAGGTACTGGATTACTGATAAATTCACAAGTACTTTAAATATTGAAGATTTAATACTTGTGAACTTATATTAAGAATTCCTTATAGATGGGATTTCCAACTAATATGCAATGAATGATATCCCATACTTACAAACCAGTCTTGAAAAATTAACTTTATCAAGTGATTTAATAAATGTTTCTGTCAGTAACTCTTTAACTAAAAGACATGCTCTCGAATTAAATGATACCTGGTGTAAAGGTGCCTTGTCATAGAGTATTCCACAGTGTTGTTGGATTTGAGGTTGTTTCTTATCATAACAAGAAATCAATCTTTGTCCACGAAGTTGACAGCTTCCTAAGATGCTTCTCCTGTCACTTAAGTTGACGGCTTCAGAGATACTTCTCCTGTTTTTCTTACAAACTGCATAATATGTATCTATATAGCCAGACATGTTAAGCATAATATCTTTAGGGTACTTTACTCCAAAAGTTGATGGTCCCTTAAGATATCCAATAATCTTGTTAATAGCTATAAGATTGGATTCTCTAGGATCCACTTGGAACCTTGCACTTCGGCATCTTGAAAACATTACATGTTGTCTATTTGCATTTGAGTAAAAGAGTGAGTTTGTCATACCTCTATAGCTTATCATTATACCTGAGTTGCACTGATCAAGCTTTAGTGGTTTCTGTTGGTAAGTAGTCTTGGCATGTTCAGAATCTTCCAAATTTTGCATCTTCAAAAGATCCTTAACTTACTTGTATTGCCATCATTCTTTTGGTTTACTTGTGCTCCTAAAAGAATTGTTCTTTTGGCTTACTTGAGCTCCTAAAAGAATTATTCTAGTGGCTTGCTTAAAGTAATCCTAAAAAGAATTGCAACCTTTCCAACACGCTCCTCCATACCTACTCTGCAATTACTTAGCAAATAATCTTGCACAAGTTTTTGTTAGTAGACCAACATATAACATTATCATTATATCACTGCACATATAAAACAATATGTTTATGCTTAGTGATAAGAGAGTTATTAATATACGACTCTACTAGTTCATATTCAACTGTAACTTCAGTTAGAGTGCCATACCATGTCCTTGACGATTGCTTGAGTAGTATACTAGTTCATACCAACCTGAAGTGAGATTGTGAAGAAGTGATATGCATAGTCCAATAGATCTATAACTACAAAGTCCATGAACTGTGGTGCATTGACTTCTTCTTTTGAATTACCAACCAGGAGTGCACTTGTACACATCTACTAGAGTCAAATTCCAAGTGTAATGTGCATCAGGTGCCTGATATGTCGTAATATCCTCAAGTCTCGTCATTGGTGCTTTCTGTCAGATACTGCTTCCTGATAATAACCTAGCATCCAGTTTGGCCTTGTCCCTCGTAACAATGGCATTGTCATCCATTTTTGACTTCTGGTTATCCTTGTACCAATTAAAATATTGTCATTTGGTTTGGATACCAGCTTCCATACAATCTGCTTGCTGACTGATTGAGTTCATTTTGCTTTGCAATCACCCAACCAATCCGAATCTATCAGAGCTTCTGTAACTTTCTTAGTTTCTTCTCTAGATAGAAAACTAGAGAAATAATCATTCACACTTAGTAACCCTGCTAATCATTACTCCACCATCTGGATCGCTTATGAACTAGACTCTGGGAATAATATTGACATCAAACCCTTTGTCTCAGCATATATGTTCTTTACTGTCCTCTGATTTTCAGTGTGGTATTGTGTATGACTAGTTAATCCTTCTTTTGCCCCCCTAAGTTGTTGCTGGGATTTCCTGAAAATCCTTACCCTTGCTGTCTGGCTTCATTAAAGTAATGAGTTGTGTTATACACTGCCATTCCACTGCTTGGATATGAATCATCAATACCATTAATTTTTCCTTTAACAGCTTGGAGCATGGAGTTGTTGAATTGTGCACTTATACTTTCAATCATCTTCTGTTGATCAACCACAAATGCCCTGTAGGTTGTAAACTCCACTAAGTAGCCATGAAGAATATCCTTACAAGTCTTAGCTGCAAATACCAAGATCTTCAAATAACTAAAACATTTTATTGTTTGCTTTTGTAGAACATTCTCTCCAAACACTTTCAGTTTATCCAGTGTTTGCTTCTGTTGGCCATTAACTCATTAGTGGTCTTCATGTATACATCCTGATCAAGGCTTTATCTTACTTGTTGCAAACTGTTTTGACTGCTTCAGCCCTTTGGTATTTAGAACGTCTTGATTAGCTTGATATTTCTCTTGTAGCTTTAATCAAGTTATGGTTCTTCCTTTGTACCACTCCATTATGACACGGAGCTCCAAGTGCAGAATATGTCTCAAAATATTCTTGATATTACATATATTAATCAGAACTGCTTCTTGAATTCAGTCCCATTATCTAGATCACCAGATCATTTCTTCTACAGTTGCTTCCAGCTTGATCTTCTATGATGTGATCAATCACCATCTGTGATGTCTTGTCTTGAGAACGCATGAACAATAGCTTTGTTTGATAAGAGTAGTCATCCACCATCACTGAGGTATATCTTTACTTTGATG
Source organism: Apium graveolens (assembly GCF_009905375.1). NCBI lineage: Eukaryota > Viridiplantae > Streptophyta > Magnoliopsida > Apiales > Apiaceae > Apium > Apium graveolens. The sequence goes on along the minus strand of NC_133648.1, from coordinate 65,217,300 downwards.
TGATGTTGTCTTTGACTTCTCTTTTTGACATGCCTCATATTTATCATCTTCTGAATTCCAGATGAGGCAGTCCTCTCACTAATCACTTTTCACAAAAGAGTTCCTTGAGTTGATGTTCAAGGGTGAGAGCTTCTAATGCCATAGCTAAACTTTTTTCAGATGAACCTTTAAAGTAGAAACCATTGACTTCACCTTTACAGAGATTCTAGTCTAGCCACGAGCATTTCCTTTCCTTACTCTAAGAAGAGCAAGCTTCTCAATCTTCCTGCTTCAGATAAGACACAATCCTTCTTTGAATTGACATTTTGTCCTTTGATGTTGAACTGTCTGATAAGAGGATCTGTGCCTTGATTCTCCAGCAATGAAGTTGCTTCAACTGTTATCAATGACTCCAATGATTAGTTGTTACAACTGATACCAATTGTTCAATTCATGATGACAACTCTTTATCTGTATAGCTTGTACCGTAATGAAAACCTTTGTTGTCATCTTCAAAGATTATTGACAGAATAGCTTTTGTCAATCACATTTGATTGTGAGGCTCTTTCTTTGATCAGATGCCTTGAGTATGAATTACCAAGAATACATAAGAATCATTTGACCTGTTATGTCCTGCACTCACAAATGGATTAACAGTTATTGGTAGCCAACTTATTAGTTTGGGTCCAGATGAATTAGAGATATTATTATAATCACAGATAACAACAACTGCAACCTTATCATGCTAATTCTTATCTTTGACTGGCCATTTTCTCCATTTACATACCCTTGACAGATTTGTCTCTAGGCTAGGCGAAAATTTGTTCCAACCTTACATAAGGAGGACTAGCAGTCTTTGCCCTATTGTAATTCTATACGTGCTTCTTCTATAATTAATGCAAGTACTAAGAGATGCATTCATGGCATAAAGATAAGCAAATATTGTATTAAGAATACATGGCATTCATTCAGAAACATTGCACATAAGAATTAAGCGAGACAGGCATGATATGGAACAAATAGAATTAACAAATAAATCACTAATTCTATCTAGTCCAATCATGTTGATAAATCTCATCTAGCTATCTCAATCCAATTATAAATTAATACATCTTAACAAACAATTGAGATCAAATGAATAAATCACAAATTTATTAGGATACAGGAGATAAGTATAGACAAAGGTATTAAGTGCTGGAAAACATATATCTTACTAAAGCAATTAATCATGTTCAACAAATATTCAAACACATATTTAAGATCATCTAAAGTAATATGCACAAGTTAAACATCAATCCTAGTTTCCAGAAAAATAATCTAGTGAACTAGTTCAGCATTATCTATGTGTGATGCTCTCATGCTTGTGCAAGTGTTAAACATTTAAACAATAAGATCTTATCATGCATTGAATATTGAGAGCAAAGTATTACAGTGGTTCAAGAATTTGAAATATGAGATATGTGAGTTGGACCATCTTCAGAGATTGCTATTAAAACAAGATATTCATGATTCTCGTTATCTGATCCATCCCAACTCTTTCCCGTGCACTATAAGTTTTGACTGGCTGCTTCCCTAAGAAAACATTTCACCTTTGTCTCAACTCTTCAATTGAATCCCTACTCATCCTTGTTTGTCAAGCTTCTTGTTCTGTTGTAGCAAAACCCCTGCTAGTTACTTGACACATATTGCTTGTCAAACCTGTAGCTATCAAATCTTGTTTATGTCCCATTCTCAGTCTTGTAATCACCCCTTGAACTGAATCTGTAAGAATCTCTGTTTCGGAATAGATAGGCTTGATCCTTGGATATAGCTTATATACTCCTTGTGAATCTGATGCGACTAAACTTTCCTGACATGTGAAACACTGCCCTGACGTCTAGTCCCTCAAGTACTTCTACCTGAGCTTCTTCTGATTCAACTATCAGTGACTCCTACATTCTATCCTGAGGTTCCAATTTTACTGCATGTAACCGAGATATTTGTATGTCCCCACTATTCTCTCTGACCTCCACAATTCCTGCCTGTATGATCTCATTGATTCCCGGATAAATATAGCATTGGTACAAAACACTCTGTGACTATATAATCTGGAATCATAAAGTTGTCTTAAAATCTCCGAGAAAAATTGTACCCGTAGAAATTTCATTCATTTCTTGCGTCTGAAAACCCAATGGTATCCTATGGAGTAAGCCTTTGAGGAAGTTTCACAATTTTCATGTGTAGGTCTTGAAATCAGTTCCATTGGATTAAGAAAACCATTTCTTATAATTTCCGTGTTCTGGAATTTTCCGTTTGAATAGCACATGGTCTTCGTTTTCTTCAAAAGATTTAAATCCACTTTAAAAGGCCGGAGGAATCCCGAGTCTACCAATATTTGATTACCCTTAATTTAATATTTAAGAAAAATATAAATTTCCAATATTTTTAATTTTCTTAGAAAATAAATTAATCAAAATAAATATTTACGTAAAATCTAATTTTTAAGAATTTCGAATTTTCTTAAAATTAAATAAAACATAAATTATTATTTAAGAAAAATTTAAATTAAAGAATTTTAAATTTTATGGAAAAATAAATTAATCGGAACTAATTAATTAAGGGGTTATAAATTTTTTGCAAACCATGTATGGCGACGAGTTGTCTATGATGATCAAATAAAATCTTCTGGGCGCCGCCTTTAATTCTTGTGTGACGACCATGGTATTAATACAAATCGCTATAGAAATTCTATTACGAACCGCATCACCTGTACAGGAGGATTTGTATGGCGACTTGTGTTAAGTATCCTTCCTTAGTCCCAGTTAACTGCTCGGCTGCGCATACAATTCAACCAGAGCTGCCAAATTAAATGAACCAAGAAAATGTACACTTTTTTTTAATTCCTTCGGGAACATCACAAAACAATCTGCGCGCGTCCATTTAACCTGGCGCCTGGAGCGCGTGACCGAGATTCCTCGTGTGTGAACCACATTAATTTGCCGCGCGTGCTACTCAACCAACAAAACAGGAGTCTATTAGCTGCTTTCTCCTTTTATCTCCTTATCAAATTGCTGCGCATGTAACTCCAGGTTAATGTACACGAATTGGCAGCCCTTTTTGGTTTAAAAAAGGTTGCCAAAATAATGGCAGCTAACTTCTGGCACAAAAAAAACGGAAAATATATTTAAATTAAAAATTTTTATTTACTAAAATTTAATTTAGTTCAATTTATAAAATAAATTTATTTAAATTAAGTTCATAATAAACTTATTTAAATTAAATTTATAAAATAAATTATCTAAATCAAATTTACAAAATCAATTTATGTAAATGAAAAATTAATAAAATACATTATTTTTAAGGATCCTGATTTGTGTATCAATCAGTCAGCTCTGATACCAATTGTTAGGTCCCGAATTATAGCTAACAATTGGTATCAGAGCTGACTCAAAAATTATTTCGAATCTTTAGCGGATAAAATATTTAGTGCTCGGGATAAATAGAATAAAAGATAGACTCAAAATAACTTATAACACTTCAATTCTTAAATCGGAGTTTTTATGGATTCAAGCTTTTTATTCACAATAAAATAACGCAAGTATGCTTATTTGATCGTGCAATGAGTGAGGTCCATAAAAGACTTATACAATAGTACCCATGTAGCGAAAATTAGGTTAGCGGATCCCAGACTATAAAAGCCTTAGGTCACTAGGCACAAAGTCCCCTAAGAACTTAATAACTCTGTTAGGTCCTGAATTATCGTAAAAGGGGGGTTGAATACGATAATCACTAAATTAAAAATTCTTTCGAATCTTTAGCGGATAAAATATTTAGTGCTCGATTAGTGGTTTCGTGTTCTTGAGACGAATAGTGTTTGGAACGATAAAAACATGGAACACAAGATATTCGGGGAAATATATATTCGTATATAAATCCTCGAGGGTGTTGCTACACTCTGGTAAATAAATTAACCGGCTACAATCTAAGAACAACAAAATTTCTAGCTTCTATAAAGATTTACAAATCAAATCCTATACAATGATCTAGCTTTTGTTTGTACTAGGATTTAATTACCGGGTAACGATTATAATACCCCTATGAATATACAAAAATTAAATCGGGCATTATAACGTTACTCCGGTGAGAAGTTAAACGGATATATAAAAAGCTTGAGCTTCTCTATAAATCAATGCTGCCATTTTCACTACTCTCTTGAGAGAGAAGATGAACAGAAAATGATCCAAAAAATGAATGGGTCCGTTCTTATGCTGCAAAGTGTAGACTTTATACACAATAAATTTGAGTGGCTGAGAATGAGTAGCTTCTGTGGCGACAGGAGATACAATTCTTTGGTGACAACATGTGTGGCGACAAGGGGGAGAGAGTAGATATGCTCTGTGGCGACAACAAGTGTGGCGATAAGGGGGAGGGAGTAGATATGCTCTGTGGCGACAACTACACTACTAGTACATGCAAAACTTGATTACTACAATTCTAACACCCCTGTGGCGACATGAGTGTACTAGTATGCCTGTGGCGACTAACTTAATCAAGTACATATATTTGTACTTAACTGATCTTATCAAAATTAAAAACAAAAAACTTGTACACGTTTGTTATTCCTTTTATTTTGTTTTTTCCTTTTTTTCTTTTTGTTTCTTTTTCTTTTAAGTTTAAATTGTAATTAAATTAATTTATAAAATTAACTTAAATATAACTTATATAAATAAACTAATTTAGATTTATAAAATAAACTTATTTAAAGTTTATAAGATAAGTCAATTTAAGTTTATTAAATAAATTATATTAAAGTCCTTATAAATTTATTTAATTTACCAATTAAACTTTAAGCTTCACCAGTCCCCTGAGCTGTTTAGCTGTATACCCCGCACACCTCTTCTCGTACTTTAACATATAAATGTTCAATCCAAGTACGTTCCTCAACTTAACAATTCTTCTATAAATAATACCCAGATTCCTTTCACGAGCTGTTAACGCCCAGTGTAACTGGTCTGGTTCACAGACGACTAACCCCGATTCAGGTCTTCGTATTATGGCCTTGATTAAATTGTTAAGCTTCCCTCAACTTTATTGCTTCGTACACTGACTGTCAATAAACAACTGTACTTTCACTGGAATCCTTTCTGGTACTTTAGACAACGTCTTCATTAACCTCTGTCTATACCTGTTAGGTCCCAATGTGTTTGTAGAAGGGGGGGTTGAATACAAACAATACCGAATAATCGAATAAATGCGGAATAAAAAATGTTAAACAAAATTCAAGTTAAATAAGAATATTATTAAACTTGAAAGGTGTTACAACAATTGTATCGATTACAAGGAATTAATCTCAAATTAATTATCATAAATTTAGAATAAATTCGACATGAACTTTTTCTATTTTTGCAATAATTAGAATCAAATACTAAACGCGATTTGAGATTAAGTTCTAGGGATTTTGATCCGCTAGATTATTACACAAGAACAAGATAAAGATTTCTAGTGGTTTAGATTTAACTTTACAAACTAGAAATTTGATCTTGAAATTAGCAGAGAATATAAAATATTGTAGGCGGCTCATTCTGTGTTCTTGAGTTGTATTTTGGATGATCGAATGATTTCTGCTGCTTCTCTTCTTTTTAAATCAATCAACAGACTTAAATGAACTGGAGTGACAATCGGTGAGGCAATCCAATTATACTAGCAAGACAATCTGTTGAACTGGAGAGACTTTCGGCAAGACTATCAAATGAACTGGCATGACTTTCAGTATTACTATTGTTTGTACTAGCAAGACAATCTGATTGAACTAGCAAGACAATCTGATTGAACTAGCAAGACAATCCTCTTCCAGTGTAACTTTCGGCAAGACAATTATTTGTACTAGCATGACTTTCGGTATGACTATTGATTGTCATACCGATTGTCATATTAGTACAATCAGATTGTCTTGTTGAATTTAAATAGATTTTAATCCAATTTAAATTCTGAAAATCCTTAATATTAATTCTGAATTAATTAATCAATTAATTCAATTAATAAATAAATTAATCTTTGCAGATATAATTTATTTTCTTAATTAAATTATATGACTTAATTAATTAATAGAGAATTAATACTAATCTTGAGCAGCATCCATTCTTCTGAATATCTTCTGAAAATCACTGAAAATTATGAATCAATTCCACCACTTCAATGTTGACACTCGATGTACTGTCTGGTTCATGAGTGACTAACTTCCGTGACGTTTCTTCATGTCTTGACTTTGATACTTGATTTTCTTCAGATTAAATCCTTGTAATTATCTGATACCCTGACGAGATCTCTGTCACTTGATTAAATCCACAATCCTGATTTGAATAACTGAGGCTTGATCAACTTCTTGAACTTCTTCCAGTGAATTAACTCCTCAAGTCTGTAGATGAACCTTGTTTCTGAATTCTTTGACAGATGTTACTTTGCGAGATCTCTTTGACGGTAGATCTACTATTTACTTATTACATTCTTATTTGAGTTGAGTTAAATCCTCGAATATACAAATAGGCTATGACATATGCCTTACAATCTCCCCCTATTTGTTTGTTAGACAATAACACACAAATACCTAGAGGATAACTCAACTAACAAATAAGAAAAAGATATAAACAGAAAAGCAAAGTAAATAGCAGAAAAGTTCTGGATAACATTTAACCTTTTCCAGATTCCAAATAGATGTTCCTCTAGACTGAACATATCTTCAAGTAGTTTCATCTTCTTTTTGTACAACCACATTTCCTGTTGAGAAGCCCATATCTCTCTTGCTTCTCCCCCTATGAGAATCAACTGATTAAGGAAGATCACCTTCGTTTACCACCTCTCCCGTAAAATAGGATCCGCAGATAAAAACCAATGGTACTCCCCTTTTGAAAACAGCTTCTTCCCTTATCACTAGGAAATCACTTTGTGTTTACCACCTCTCCCGTACAATAGGATCCGTAGTTACAAACAACAATGGTGTGGTGTAGTGTACATGTAGGATCTTTTTCTTCCCTCCTGCTATTTCTCCCCCTTAGTTGAGGAATCCTCCAAACTATTACTTAAGTTTTTATCTCCCCCTTAGTGAAGGAATGTATGCCGTCGTCTGAAGGAGTTCTCATATTTCACTTGGTTGGAAAAGAAATAACAAGGAGTTTCTCTTTCTTCCTCACTGTGAGTGTGTTATTCTGTTTAGTGTACCTCACATGTGTTTCACTCTTCTCTCCACTCGTGTTTACACTCATTCTCACAAGTGTATCACTCTTCTCTCATAGCTCCAACAATCTGCTGTACCTGCAAGGAAAATCACCTTAGCCATGCTTAAGGAGGTCACAGGTGGTGCAATGGGAGTTCGCAAATCCCCATCCTTGTTAAACTCGTTAGATGAATCTGAGTCATAATCTACAAGTTGCTAGTTTCCCTTTTTGGGTTCCAGATTTGAATTCTAGGAAGGTAAACAATGATCCAACGAATTTAGCATAAAGATCAAAGTTCCCTTCTAATGTCTGTGAAGACATTTCCTTGTGACTCATCAGGTAATATATGAATCATTGTCAACAAGTTGCCGATCTGCACCTATGTCAGATCCACTATCCGCAGATGCATCCAGGGGATTTAAGCCTGGGAAGGTAGACACTGACCACTAATATATGGCTTTTGGATCAGTATCCTCTCCTAACACCTGTAAAGGCAATTGGTCCATTAACGAACCTTGAACAATCGAATCTGACCTTAAATGGTAGAAACTCTTGTTTCTGTCAACTCATCCTTTGTGTGTGTAACCTTTCCTTGTGCATCAAGAATTGTTTATGTTTGAGGTGGTGACACTACATCGGATACCCTGGCAGACAGGCAAATTTTAATAGATGCACCCTGTTGAGAGAATGAATCTAGTAACTGTTTTTGTGCCTTTTCAGCCATTACATCTTTTTGAGAAGATGTATGGGGGTTAGCAGTTGTCTCGGTTTAAATATTACTCACCTATGTAGGAGACAGAGCTACTGGGTTGACTTCAGAACCTTCCTTATGTGGTTCACTAAGGCACTATCTCCCTCACGCTCACTCATACTTCTTTTTAGTGGTAAGAGAGTGTTGGTTTGTTCTGTTTATGTGTTTGTCTTTACAGTCTGGGATAGATGTTGTGGGTTTTCAACCTCATGACTGTCAATGAAAGAAAGCCATTGGAGACTGAACCTGTATCACAGAACATAGGGCAATATAGAGAGATAAAATGTACTTAAGATCTATAATTAATGAAAATTATACATTTAATCTTTTGAGAGTAATGATGTACAATAGTGATTTCAAAAGATTTTACATGAAATAAGAAATCACTAATGTAGAAAGAAGTTTGATTTACTCCTAAAACTCACTGCACATATAAAACAATATGATTGTGCCTAGTGATTAGAGAGTTATAAATATGACGATTGCTTGAGCAGTACAGTAGTTCGTACCAACTTGAAGTGAGATTGTGAAGAAGAGATTGCATAGTCCAATAGATCTGCAGCTGCAAAGTCCATGAACTGTGGTGCACTGACTTCCTCTTTTGACTCACCAACCAGGAGTACACTTGTACACATCTTACTAGAGTCCAATTCCAAGTGTAATGTGTAGCAGGTGCCTGATATGTCGTAATATTCTCAAGTCTCGTCACTGGTGCTATATGTTAGATACTGCTTCCTGATAATAACCTAGCACAATATACAAATTTTCAATGATAACATTCCCAGCTTGCAAACAGCCATATCCCTCAGATAAACCTTTTCTATTATCTCCAAAGGTAATCAGGGGGCCAGCTTTCTCAACCACATTTGATAGCAGGGCTCTATCTCCAGTCATATGTCTTGATGATCCACTGTCAAGAATCCACACTACCGGTTACACCTGTTTAATGCCCTGCACTTCAAATGGATTAGACCTTCTTCGGAACCCAAACTTGGTTGGGCCCGGCATACTTGTAGAATTGTCCTTTGTCAGGCAAAACAACATTTTTAATTTTAATGGTCTCAACATCCTCAATGACTGAACATTTTACCTTGTAAACAGCCTTAACAAATTTCTGTTTAGGCTTAGGCACAAATGTCTCCTTTCGAGCCTTAGAAGGACTAGCAGTGTTAGACCTATCATGCTTCTTATTATTCACATGCTGACGAGGAGTAATCTTATCACTAGAAATATGCTTACCATTAAAATAAGCATACATCAAATTAAAAGCATAAGACATACAATTAGCAACACCACATGCTTTATGAGAGTGATTAACAGCAGGCAATTTATGCATGGTAGACATGGCAATTTTTTTATCCAACTCATGTGTGTCTGAGTTAGTCTCAGTTGCTTTCACAACTTTGACTGGAACTTTCGACACATTTGACTTGGAAACAACCTTCTCATTAGCATGATCTTCAGCACGTATTTCTTCTTGAATAACAGAAGAGGTCGCATCGAATGGTTCAGCAATTGATGCTTTATAGAGGGGTTCATCAACACCCTTAAGCACATGTGGTACTTCCCTCCCTTTAGCACAGACACGAGGAGGGGAGTTTATGCCTAATTCTCCAATAGCAACATTGTAATCATAACCTATTCCAGATATTTGATTAACAGCTTGCTTACTGTAGAACTCTTTAGCCTTCGAACAAGAATTGAAGTAGGCTCTAACCTTAGTCTCAAGACCGGTGATCTTGTCTTTGAGAATAGTTTCGAGTTTTCTATAACAGTCAACTCTGTTCTCTAGAAAAGATACTTGTTCTTTTAACTTGTCTTGATTAAGGTGCACAAGTCTTAATTCATTGACCTCTTTCTCAAGGTCTTTGATCTGTAAACTTAACAGTTCATTATCACGACGAGCACAATCTAAGTTACCTCCTAGATGATAAACTAATTCAGAATCAGTATAATTTACCTCTTTTCTTGACGATGAAGCTTTTCCATCAATAGCCATAAGAGCAAGATTCTCATCTTCTTTATCTTCACTATCAGTATCATCCCAGCTTCTTCCCTTTGCCAGGTAAGCCCTTTCAGAGTTACTCTTCTAATTTGAATCATAAGAGTTCTTCCTTACTTGCTTTGGCTTCCTGCATTCTGTGGCAAAGTGTCCCAACTCATTGCAGTTATAGCATCTAATGGTGCTCCGATCAACCATCCCTGTTTTGTATCCACCACTACTCGTATTAGAGGATGAAGATCCACCTGTCTGGAATCTGTTGTAGTTGGACTTGTACTTGAACTTGGGATTTCTCTTGAATCTGACATTGGAGAATCTCTTGACAATTTGGGCCATTGACTCATCTTCCAATTGCTTCAGCTCTTCCAAGGAATAAAAATCATCATTGGATTGATTTGTAGTAGGAGGATCATATTCTGCTACTATCACATTTTCCTCAGCCTTGGAAAACTGTACCATTCTCTCTGACTGTTGAGATTGTTGTTGTTGTTAACCTTCAGCTACAAGAGCAGTAGATGAGCTGACCATTCTATCTTTCCCGTAGACTTCCTTTTGCTGAATCTGCTCCAACTCATAGGTTTTCAACACACCATAGAGTCTATCCAAATAAATCTCACTCAGATCTCTAGCTTCTCTAATGACAGTGATTCTATGTTCAAGATGAGTTGGCAGTGTTAAAAGGAAATTTTTGTTGACCTCCCTGATTGAATAATATTTCCCATTTATGTTTAGGTTGTTGATCAACGTATTGTACCTCTCAAACACTTCAGTAATTCCTTCTCCTGGATTTGATTTAAAATGTTCATACTCAGAGGTTAGGATCTCCAACTTGTTCTCCCTAACTTCCTCTGTACCTTCATTAATCACCTCAATAGTTTCCCAGATGTGTTTTGGAATTTTTACAGTTCATCACATGTCTGTTCATCAAGGGATCGAGGGAATCAACTAAAATTAACTGAAGGCTGGCATCCAAGGAGGCTTCTTCTTTTTCAGGAGGAGAAAAATCCTCAGGCTCTTTTGGATAGGTTCTAGCTTTGGTAATCACAACATCATCTAATATCACCTCTGGTTCAATAACCATTGGAGTTGTTGGACCCTTATTTAACAAGTTTAGATATTTGGGATTTGCAACTTGTAAAAACAAGAGCATCTTCTTCTTCCACATGATATAATTTTCTTTATCAAATAGTGGAATTTTAACGGTTCCAACTTTTTGTGAAGTCATTATGAATTTTTGAATAAATAAAAATTCAAGGAGTTGAAAAATCACAAAAGTCTAGGATCTTGATTTGTTCGTTAATCAGAAGGCTCTGATACCAATTGTTAGGTCCCAATATGTTTGTAGAAGGGGGGGTTGAATACAAACAGTACCGAATAATCGAATAAATGCGGGATAAAAAATGTGAAACAAAATTCAAGTTAAATAAGAATATTATTAAACTTGAAAGGTGTTACAACAACTATATCGATTACAAGGAATTAATCTCAAATTAATTATCACAAATTTAGAATAAATTCGACATAAACTTTTTCTATTTTTGCAATAATTAGAATCAAATGCTAAACGCGATTTGAGATTAAGTTCTAGGGATTTTGATCCGCTAGATTGTTACACAAGAACAAGATAAAGATTTCTAGTGGTTTGGATTTAACTTTACAAACTAGAAATTTGATCTTGAAATTAGAAGAGAATATAAAATATTGTAGGCGGCTGCTTCTGTGTTCTTGAGTTGTATTTTGGATGATCGAATGACTTCTGCTGCTTCTCTTCTTTTTAAATCAATCAACAGACTTGAATGAACTGGAGTGACAATCGGTGAGACAATCCAATTGTACTAGCAAGACAATTTGTTGAACTGGAGAGACTTTCGGCAAGACTATCAAATGAACTGGCATGACTTTCGGTATTACTATTATTTGTACTAGCAAGACAATCTAATTGAACTAGCAAGACAATCCTCTTCCAGTGTAACTTTCGGCAAGACAATTATTTGTACTAGCATGACTTTCGGTATGACTATTGATTGTCATACCGATTGTCATATTAGTACAATCAGATTGTCTTATTGAATTTAAATAGATTTTAATCCAATTTAAATTCTGAAAATCCTTAATATTAATTCTGAATTAATTAATCAATTAATTCAATTAATAAATAAATTAATCTTTGCATATATAATTTATTTTCTTAATTAAATTATATGACTTAATTAATTAATAGAGAATTAATACTAATCTTGAGCAGCAACCATTCTTCTGAATATCTTCTGAAAATCACTGAAAATTATGAATCAATTCCACCACTTCAATGTTGACACTCGATGTACTGTCTGGTTCATGAGTGACTAACTTCCGTGACGTTTCTTCATGTCTTGACTTTGATACTTGATTTTCTTCAGATTAAATCCTTGTAATTATCTGATACTCTGACGAGATCTCTGTCACTTGATTAAATCCATAATCTTGATTTGAATCACTGAGGCTTGATCAATTTCTTGAACTTCTTTCAGTGAATTAACTCCTCAAGTCTGTAGATGAACCTTGTTTCTGAATTCTATGACAGATGTTACTTTGCGAGATCTCTTTGACGGTAGATCCACTATTTACTTATTACATTCTTATTTGAGTTGAGTTAAATCCTCGAATATACAAATAGGCTATGACATATGCCTTATAATACCCTGTCTTCAATTCTCCAGATTCCTATGCTTCGAACACTGTCTATCTTCAATTAATGCCAATACACTGAAATCTTCTAGTAGCACTTGTATACTAAATCTTCAACATTTCTGAAACCCTGAAAGTCTTTAACCTTTGTTCTTCACTGAGGCATGATCATATTAATGAACTTCTTTCAGTGACCTGTAGACAGACTTCAGGTCTTCTTCTAATTTTCTGATTCTTTGTATTTGCCTTGTCTTCATTCTTCCTGATTTCTTGTGTAAACATAGTATTATTAACCTGTCATGTTCTTGTGTTGTTATCGTGTTGAGTTATCACGTAACTGTTCATACAGCTACACAGTCTCACCAACAAACTCGAGTACTAAAGAGCCCACTCGTGATCAATCATACATAACACTTATTCTTCTTTTTTTCTTTTTTTTTTCTTTTCTTTCAACATAACTTCTGAACGAGTGCGTTTCGCTCCATCTCGTTCAACCCTAGACTACTCGTATAAATATGAACCGGCTACTAGCCATTTGACACCTAGCCACACAACTAGCACTGAAATCCAATTTTCTCAAATTTTTAAATATCCATGTCTTTTATTAGTAATAGAATACCCTAAATTCTAGATATAAAAAAGCGATTAAACCTCGACAAACCAACAAACCATGACCATGATCTAGCACTCTAGCAACCTATAAGACTTAGTGAAATACAAGTGTCTCTAGCATGCAAATCAATCCAATAAGACTCAACATCACTAAATACGACATCACTACACTAGTATTAATATCACAAATCAATCGGGAAAATCATCTAAGGGATCATGCTATAATGCAAATGCATGAAACTATATGAACAAACTATCATACAACTACCAAAAATAATAAATAAAAAAACTACATGGCAAAATATGCAACTATATAAACTAACTATTATGAAATATGCAATTATATGAGACTCACACAAACTATATTACTTCAACTACTACCCCTAAACTTAAAATATTCATTATCCTCAGTGAAGGTAATAGTAAGGAATCAGGCATACCTACTGCGAATCAGAATCATCACCCTCAACGGGTGGAGTGTCAAGCGTGTCAGGAGGCGGATACACGGAATCCTCACCATATACTGGCCACTGAATGTCAACACCGGTGGCTCTAAAAGCTGTCCCAAGTTCCTGGGTGAGATCACATGCAAACCGACTATGGATGTCGTGCATCACATCCATCCTCCTCGCGAGATGCCTATACTACATCGAACTCAAACCAGCTCCCATATCTGCTCATGCTGCCTGCGGCTGCTGCGACGAACCAGCCTCCTCTCCATATTGAGCTCTCCGAGCTGCTCGACGGGCATGCTGAGAACCTCCTGCAGTAGCAGTGTAATAACCCCAAAATTTTGAATTTTTTTTACCCTTGTGAATAGTGTTTTTGCTGAAATTTCTGAATAAGAAAACTTTTCATGCCACACTATGTAGGGGTTCTGTTATGGATATTCTGAGATTTTATTAGTACTCTATATGGTATATACGTGTATGTAAAGATCCTCAGAATCCAATTCCGAACACTTTGATTTTCCCGGAAATCCACTAGATACGGAAAGAATTGAGTATAAGGTAACAGGATAAAAAGGATTTAAATTAAAGGATTATAAGAGAGGATCATAAAAGGAATATAATGTATTGAGAAAGGTTAAGGGAACCCAAGTAATAAGATCCCGGATATGATCTCTCAAACGATAAACGAGAACGAAAGATAAGCGAACCGTAAAACAAATAAGTGACCAAGAGACAAGCTTGTACAAGAAGCCAAGGATTGTGACATCATCAAATCACAAGGTGTGGACAAGTGGAAGCATTATGACATGTTCAAGGTGACATAAGCATGACATAAGGGAAGGAATTGTTGGATGATTGTAAACCACACAAAGTTCAAGGTTAGAAAGGTAATTAACCAAAAACAAAACCAAAAAAACCAAGCTAGCCAAAACAAATCAAAGCAAACACTATTTTTTTTTTCATTTCTTCAACATTGCTCTCAGCTTTTTCTTCTTTTCAAAGGAAGAAAAATCAAAAATCAAGTTCCAAGCATTGTTAAATCACAAGGTAATTATCTAAGGTTCCTTGTACATAGATATGGATATCCTATAAGTTTAAGCTTCTAATTCCTTTACAATCTCTTCCAATAAATCAAGGAAGAAGATGGTGAATAGTAACCTTCAAGAAATAACTTTGGTTTTCTTGATTTTTTATGAAAGTTCAAGGTAGCTTAAGCATAGATCAAGGCTTCCAGGGGCATTCCAAGGATCTTTCATTGATTAAAAGCTTCAAGGAAGGTATAACATCTCCAAACCCTAGCTTTACTTTGTATATTAGGATGATTTTGATAGTTATGGTAAAGAGTAGCTTGATGCTGGTTGGTTTAGAGTTTGGGTTGGAATGGTAGTGAATTGAAGGTTGAAATCTTATGGTTTGGTTAAAGGACTTAAGTATAGTTTAAATTCAAGTTTAAGAATAAGTATAAATTGTTAATGTTGAGTTTATTGGGGCTGTTATGATGTAGTGAGGATGGATTTTGGTTGTATGGATTTATTGGTGATAGTTTGGTGTTGTTTTGGAATGGTTTAAATTTGGGAAATCGCGTAAACATAGCCGTCGTAATGTCCGATTTACTTTAGGCTATTTTTGTTCTTAACATTAGGACCCGTGAACTCACTGCTAGGTTTTTACCATTGCCATGATTAGATAGTTCATGTTACGAGCTTCGTTTTTATATGTAGTTCGTTTGATTCCGATGTACGGTTTAGGAGAAACGGCCGTTTTAAGTAACGACGTTTTGCGAACGAATCATTACCCCTCTCCTTACTTTGAAACCTTGGTTAAGGACCTTAAATGACTAATTGGGGTAAGAAACAATTATGTAAAGTGGATTAGGCAGTGGGAAAGGTACTCGCGAAAGAATCGCCTTAAAACCCTTAATGGTTAAATTATTAAAAATGGTGGAGCCGAGGGTACTCGAGCGACTTAAGTAAATCGTTAAGCGTGAAAGCGAACGTTAGGACTCTAAATGGTTAAAGTTTAGTTTCTTAAGCGACCGGGGTTTAATTCCGACTTATGTTGTTGTTCATAGGTTATCGGACCCACTCTAAACTTAAGCCTATCCGGGAGCACTCAGGCAAGTTTTCTACCCGTATAACTGTTGTTGTGATGTATATGTGTATATGCATGATCTTGCGATAAATGCATATTTGTTATTAGCAAATTCTTGCGATATATTGTAGCATGTGATATGGTATATATGCATGCCTGTTTCATATTCTTGATTTATATATCTGTTGGTTCAATGCTTATAGTTGCATAATACCTATGCTAGAGATAAGCGGTATTTGAGTATACCCTTAGTATAGGGGATCAAAAGGTGAACTTTTCTAAAACCGGGAGGCGAGGCTCCCGAGTATAATATATTTATATATATATATTGATATAGTTTTTAAAACTATTAATCGAATAAGGTTTATTCGATAATTTTATTTTATTTAATGAATATTATTTCGAATATTCATTCGAGGGCTTATGACTCAGTTTATTTTATTTAATGAATATTATTTCGAATATTCATTCGAGGGCTTATGACTCAGTTTATATTATTTATTGAATATTATTTGAATATTCATTTGAGGATCTATGACTCCGATTATTTGCTGAGATATATACTTTATTTTATTAAAGAATAAGGTGTCGATAATCAAACTTATTTTTGATTATTCAAATAAAGATAGTACTTTCGTATAAGTATATCTTTGGTTATTTAATATTCATTTCAAGTATAAGTTTTAAAACTTCTACTTCAATTATTTTTTTATAAAGATTATTCTTTATGGGAATATTATTTAAATAATAATATTCAGATATTTTCTAATATATTGGGACTGATTTATTTTATTAAATCAGCATCACTCCAAACATTCTTAAAAATGTTTTCGAGTCTTCAAAATGATTTTAAAGGTTAGGGCGGATCCCAAAACTCATTTTTATATTTAAGATCCCTCTTTCGAAGGGGATTTAAATACTCGCTCAAAACCTGAGGGATCCGGCTCTGTGGTGTATTTTATATTCGCAACAAGGTTGCTATTATGATAAAAGATTTTTTGATTACTTACCCAACACTCGGGAAGTAAAATTCTTGGAACAAGTTAATCCATTAACAGGCATCGCCTGGAAAATATCGATGAGTTTTCCTTTCCAACTAGATACGACTTCTTGGTGGAGCCGTATCAACAAGTTTCTACTTGGGGAAAGGGGGGACGAGCTTTACGTTTCAGAGTCATGGATTTCATCTGAACTAGGAGTGGTGTAAGTGGTCGAGTGGTGCCGGCCCAGCCTTATTATATTGGCCCAAATGGCCTGGAAGTTCCGCTAAGACGGTACATTCCTTAGGAGTCCAGTGTTCGGTTGACAAGTAAATCCGACAGGTTCTCCTCTACATGTAGAAAATGGTGGGGTTGTACTACTACGACTGATCATCGTAAGTGGTCTTCCTGGCGCGGCAAACTCCCGTAATGAGTTCATCATCCAATTGGATATTTCTGCAACACTACCCAGAGCACTTCGATAGAAAGGCTACGGTTGGGCGATTGTTGAGTGTTGACAGGGTCAAGTTTTCAAAATGTTGTGTGCATCAAATGAAGTATCTCATAACTTCATTTTATTTTGATGATATTTTAAAGATTGATTCTATACAAGTTTTGTCTTGTAGCTTAATCTATAGGATGAACTATTTATACATTGAACGGTAGTAGGTCAAGTAGTATTCGGAAAAGATATAAGTATATTGGAGTATCTTGTAACTTCATCTTTTAAACTTATATCTAGTAAATGATTATCTTGTGCATGTCAAAGATTTTCGGAAAAACGTTGAGACAAGGTTAGATATATGAGATCACCTTACAACGATATTTTTATACAGTTATAAACTGGAACTCTGTGTATATTATACACGTCAGAGGATTTCAAAGATTGTGAAAAGTATATATGTACATATACTGAATATTTTGCGACTTCATCGCATTAAGATATCAAACTTGGTTCATTTCTTTTGACCAGGACTTTCATGAGTACTATGAGAAGGCTCACATATTGTTAATCATTATACATATTATTTTGATGGGCTTGTTGCTCACCCTTGCTTTCTTCTTTCATCACACAATATCAGATAGACAAGATGAACATGATCAAGCTCCCAATTCGCGAGCGGATAGGAAACGTTCTGCAGTTTCCTGTAGGCGTTGATGCCATTGTAGCTGAGGTAGGATCTACCAATAGGCTAGGCTTTCAACTTTTGATGTACCAGACTTATGTATATTTATGAATTGTAATAATGGCAAGGAAAATGTAAATTTATTCAGAAACCCTTTTAAGGTGTAATGGCAAGTAATTGTGGAATAAAATGACTCGTGTTATTTTTTTGGATATTCATCTCTGAGACTATAACTTGTGGTGTGTGTGTTTATTGTGGGGTCACAGTACAGAGTAGTCGATTATTTATTAAGATTGGGTGTTATTAAGGGAAATGGAACTCGTGACAACCCGGATCCCCGACCCCGGATTTGGGGGTGTTACAAGCAGCCTCCATGGGCACACCTCCTGGAAAATGCTCATATGAATAACCAAGCCCCTTAGGATCAGGCTTCCCTCCATACCACTCCTGCATGCTCAACATCATAGAACTATCAATAAGAGCACTGGGAAGCTGAAGCTGCTCATGTGCTGGCCAATAAACTCCAACCGCCACACACAACTTCATCACAACTGACGCATATGAATAGCACCTGTAGTACCTCCCCTAAAAAATCTCAGAATCCCCTAGTAAATCACCATCCCCAAATCAATGTAATCACCCTGCAGAATCCCCCATAATAGACGAGCATGCTCCATAGTAATCTTATGTATATGTGAAGATGGCATGATGTTAGCACATATTAACGAGTTCCAAGCCCGTGCAAACCTGTTCATGCACGACGCAGGGAACATGGAGTAATTAGTAGTGCCCCTCTTGAACTTCTAATGAGTCTCAGGCACACAGAGAGTAGCAACGATAAGATCCAAATCAAAGTCCTCCGGAGTCTTATCGTTCCAAGTGTCCTGACCCACCTTCCTCGAAGGCTACTCAATCACCATCCTGATAACCTCTGCACTATACTCTACAGTCTTCCCCCTCACTACCGTGAAGCCATTCTTCTCCGCCTTGGTGTTCGCATAGAACTCCCGCACAACACTCATGGGCACAACAACGGGTGCCTCACAAAAAGAAACCCAACCCATCTCTAGAATCATATCTAACAGCTTACCATCCTTCCTTGATGACAGAAAACCTCGCTCCTTAGCAATAGGCTTCGAGAGAAGCCTCGTGTACTCCTCCTCAGCCTCAGGAGTAGAAAATCTTGGCCTCACATAACCTGTCGATGAAGAGTCGGTGGTGCTGCTGCTAACTTGTGTTTTTTGCCTTTTGGGTGCCATCGGGATTGAAGAAGAGAGAATAAAAGGTTATGTGTTTAGAGAGAATTTATGTTTGAGAGTTGAGATGTGGTGGAAAAGTTGTATATAAGTGTATGTATTTATAGGTGGAGAGGTATGAATTCTATAAGGAATAGAAGTGGGAATTGATTATGGGAATCGTGGGAATAATGAAATTGATTAGGAGATGGAATTATGGGATGTGGAAGAGTAAAAATCGGGTTGGAATTAATTTTAGAGTAAAAATTCCGATTTTACCTTATAAAACTGCTGAAATTATTTTTTTCAAACAGGACCCGGCGCGGGCGCGTGCTATGGCAGCGCGGGCGCGCTTGGTTACTGGAAAAACGGCGCGGGCGCGCGCATTATCAACGCGGGCGCGCACAGCTTCTGTAGTTGGCCCTGAATTTTTTTCTTTTTCTGATTTTTTTTGTGTTTTTCTCCTTTCTCCTTGCTTCTTCTACATCTTAATGTACAACATACTTGGGTTACCTCCCAAGGAGTGCTTCTTTTACGTCATTTGCTTGACGTAGAATTTCGAGATCAAATGGATAATAAAATGACATTAACCACCTCGCGGTTTGCCGTATAACCATAATAATGCTTCAACCTTTGACCATTTATCTTGAATGCTTGGCTCAGATCATTCTCAAAAATTTCCACCGCTCCATGTGGAAACACAGTTTTGACAACGAACGACCCTAACCATCTTGACTTCAACTTTCCAGGAAAAAGACGGAGACGAGAGTTAAACAAAAGGACTCGTTGCCCTGACACAAATGATTTGAGCACTAGACCCCTATCTTGCCACCTCTTGACTTTGTCCTTATACATTTTATTGTTCTCGTAAGCTTGAAGTCGAAACTCGTCAAGTTCATTTAATTAAAGCATTCTCTTCTTACCAGCTGCATCCAAATCCAGATTCAACTTCCTGAAAGCCCAATATGCCTTATACTCGAGCTCCACAGGCAAATGACACCCCTTACAATACACCAACTAAAATGGTGACATTCCCAATGGAGTCTTATATGTTGTTCTATATGCCCAAACAGCTTCATCAAGCTTCAAAGACCAATTATTCCTTGATGGACACACCAATTTCTGCAAAATGCGCTTGATCTCTCTGTTTGATACCTCAGCTTGACCATTCGTCTGAGGATGATAAGCCGTAGCAACACGATGATTCAAATTATACCTTTTCATCATAGCAGTGAACTTGCCATTGCAGAAATGCGATCACTCATCACTGATTATAACTCTTGGAGTACTAAACCTTGTGAATATCTGCTTGTGAAGAAAATTAAGCACCACTTTCGCATCATTTATTGGCAACGCCTTAACTTCAACCCATTTCGACACGTAATCAACCGCCAACAAGATATACTGATTGTTACAAGATGAGATAAATGGCCCCATGAAGTCAATCCCCCATACATCTAAGACCTCAACCTCGAGAAGCACATTAAGAGGCATCTCATCCCTCTTAGACATATTACCCAAACGGTGACATCAATCACATTTCAAAATAAACTGATGAGCATCTTTAAACAACGTCGGCCAAAAGAAACCTGCTTGAAGAATATGAGCTGCTGTCTTTTCTCCATCATAATGTCCTCCATAAGCCATTGAGTGGCAATCTCGCAATATCCCCCCGTTTCGCTGTAAGGAATACATCTCCTGATGATTTGGTCAGCTCCTTGTCGAAAAAGTAACGGCTCATCCCACATATACCACTTCACCTCATGTAGAAACTTCTTCATTTGAGCATAAGATAAGTCAGGAGGCATAATATTACTTACAAGGTAGTTCACAGTGTATGCAACCACGGTTCTTCTTCTTGCACGCTAAATAGCTGCTCATCGGGAAAAGACTCATTTATCAACGTCTTATCCAATGAAGTAACATTAGAATTTTCTAAATGCGAGAGATGATCAGCGACTTGATTTTCAGTTCCCTTTCTGTCCTTGATCTCTAGTTCAAATTCTTGGATTAAAAGAACCCTTCTAATCAATCTAGGCTTCGAGTCCTTCTTTGAGACGAGATATCGAATCGCAGCATGATCAGTGAAAACTGTCACCTTCGTCCCAAGTAGATAAGATCGAAATTTCTCAAAACCATAGACAATAGCCAAAAACTCTTTCTCCGTAGTCTTACAATTTAGTTGGGTACCATATAGGGTCTTACTAGCATAGTAGACCACATGAAATATGTTGTTCTTCCTCTGCCCAAGAACTGCTCCAACTGCATAGTCACTTGCATCGCACATCATCTCAAAAGGCTCATTCCAATCAGGTACAGTTATGACCGGTGCCATGATTAAACTCTTCTTCAATGTCTCAAAAGCTACAAGGCACTCGTCATCAAACTTGAAGGGAACATCTTTCTCTAACAGACTGCATAAAGGCTTTGAAATCTTCGAGAAGTTTTTGATGAAATGCCTGTAGAAGCCCGTATGACCAAGAAAACTGTGAATTCCCTTAACAGAAATAGGTGGAGGAAGACTCTCAATGACCCCCACCTTGGCCTTATCCACCTCAAGACCCTTACTAGAAACTTTGTGCCCGACAATGATGCCCTGACGCACCATAAAGTGACATTTCTCCCAATTGAGAACCAGATTGGTCTCAACGCACCTCTTAAGAACTTGTTCGAGATTTTGCAAGCATTCATCAAAAGAATCGCCAAAGACTGAGAAGTCATCCATGAACATATCCACATTCTGTCCAATCATATCAGAAAATATAGCCATCATACATCTCTGAAATGTGGCTGGTGCACCATACAGACCAAAAGAAACACGTCTGAAGGCGAAAGTACCAAATGGACAAGTGAAGGTAGTTTTCTCCTGATCTTCTAGAGCGATACAAATTTGATTATAACCTGAATAACCATCTAGAAGACAATAATACTCATGACCAGCCAACCTGCTGAGCATCTGATCAATAAAGGGCAAGGGGAAGTGATCCTTCCTAGTAGATTTGTTCAGCATCCTATAGTCCATGCAAACTCTCCATCCCGTGACTGTTCTGGTAGGAATAAGCTTGTTCTTCTCATTTGCTACCACAGTAATTCCACCTTTTCTTCGGCACACATTGAACCGGGCTTACCCATGAACTGTCAAAAATAGGGTAGATGATCCCCGCATCTAGCTACTTAAGAATTTCTTTCTTCACTACTTTCTTTTAGATAGGATTAAGTCTTCTTTGCTGCTCGACCGTAGGCTTGCTACCTTCCTCTAGCAGAATTTTATGCATACAGTAAGAAGGGCTGATTCCCTTGATATCTGCTATAGTCCATCCAATTACCGACTTGAACTCTCTCAAAATCCTCAAGAGCTTTTCATCATCGCTACCTGAAAGCTCAGATGCAATAATAACAGGCAGAGTAGATGCATCACCTAAAAATGCATACCTCAAATGCTGAGGTAAAGGCTTAAGCTCAAGAGTAGGAGCTTCCTCAATAGATGGCTTGAGGCGTTTATGATCCTTGCTCAATTCCTCCATTCCAAGAGATTCAAAAGGCATGTCAATATCCCTTTTCCATGGAGAAGCATTCAAATACTACAATTGTTCTTCACCTTCATCATCTTCACTATCCGAATTTCCCAACAAGGCTATTTTAAGGCATCGGACCTTAGCAATTGATAGTATTGAAATTTCATAGTATTGAACACATTAAATGTAACATCCTGATCCAGAACTCGCATTGTGAGCTCACCCTTCTACACATCTATCAAGGTTTGGCCAGTTGCCAAGAAAGGTCTTCACAATATTAAGATAATCTTCTTATCCTCCTCATAATCAAAAATGACAAAATCAGCAGGAAAGATGAGTTTATCAACCTTGACCAAGACATCCTCCACAATACCTCACGGATATATAATAGAACGGTCGGCCAACTGCAAGGTCATATAAGTCGGTTTGGGATCAGGTAAGTCCAATTGTTTGAAGATTGACAAGGGCGTCAGATTGATGCTAGCTCCCAAATTACATAAGCATCTATCAAAAGATACTTTTCCAATAATGAACGGAATAGTGAAACTTCCTAGGTCTTTAAGGTTCGGAGGCAACTTCTATTGCAGCACAACACTGAATTTTTCCGTGAGAGCGATTGTCTCCAAATCGTCTAGCTTCACCTTTCGTGAGAGAATACCTTTCATAAACTTTGCATAACTAGGCATCTACTCGAGAGCCTCAGCGAAAGGTATGTTGATATGAAGTTTCTTGAACACCTCCCAAAACTTCTCAATGTGCTTGTCCAACTTTTTCTTCTGCAGCCGCTTATGAAAGGGCGGTGGAGGATATATCTGTTTCTCCCCTGTATTACCCTCAGGTGGAGTGTGCTCAACAGTAGTCTTCCTTAGTTCCATTTCTTTATCCTACTGCATTACTTCTTTCTCAGCTTCAACTTCTTCAGTCAACTCTTGAGTTTTTTCAGAATTTGCAACCTTCCAGACCTTAAAGTAATTGCCATTACCTGCTCCTTAGCTTCCCTCTTTCCTGGCACTCCAGTGTCACTAGGTAATGTACCAGGCTGACGATTTAGCAAGGTATTGACAATTTGCACAATTTGATTTTCCAAGGTCTTGATAGAAACAGCTTGACTTTTGCACATAAGTTTCAACTCTTCTAATTCAGATTTTTCGTTGGCTTGTTGCAGCTGGAGTTGCTATCTAGGTGCATACTGTGGTTGCTGAAAACCAGGGGGTTGTACTGTTTAGCTGGGTACTGCTGATAAGGCTGTTGAACCGCATGTTGAGCATTACTCCAACTGAAATTAGGATGATTGCGGTTGTTGGGATGATATGTGGCTGGCACTGGTTGATGCGATTGCTAGAAGTTGCTCACAAACTGAGCTGATTCACTAAAAATTGCGCACTGATTAGTCTCATGGGCACCAGCACAAAGGTCACAGACACTGGTGATTTGATTAACTCCATAATTAGCCAAAGAGTCCACCTTCATCGTCAAAGCCTTAAGTTGGGCAGCGATAGCAGTTGCTGCATCCCACTCCAAAATTCCTGAGACTTTTCCCTGAGTCAGCCTCTGAGAAGGATTCTGGTACTCATTAGCAGCCATTAGTTCAATAAGTTCATAAGATTCATCGTAGCTCTTAGCCCACAAGGCTCCTCCTGATACTGCATCAAGCATGGGTCTAGAAGTAGCACCCAATCCATTATAGAAATAGTTGATAATCATCCAATCAGGCATGCCATGGTGTGGGAACTTCCTTAGTATCTCCTTAAATCGATCCCAAGCCTCACACAGAGATTCTCCAATTTGCTGAGCAAACTGAGTAAGAACATTCCTGATTGCAGCAGTCTTCACCATAGGAAATAATTTAATGAGAAACTTTTGAGCTAGATCTTCCCATTTAGTGATAGACCCTGGTGGTAGAGAATGTAACCAGCTCTAAGCCTTGTCCCTTAGAGAGAATGGAAAGAGTCGCAGCTTAATAGCATCATCAGTCACATCATTAAACTTGAAGGTGTCGCAGATCTCGATGAAATCCCTAATGTGCATGTTGGGGTCTTCAGTAGGAGAACCCCCAAACTGAACTAAGTTTTGTATCATCTGAATCGTGTTTGCCTTGATCTCAAAAGTGTTTGCCCTGATGGCTGGTCTGACGATGCTTGACTGAATGTCATTAATCTTAGGCTGAAAATAGTCTATCAAAGCCTTCGAATTTTCTACTTGATCCCCCATCGCTACTACAACTGGTTCTTCGACTTTCTCTTCTTCTTTTACCTTCTATTCTTCCCCAACAACTTCCCTACGAACTACCAAAAGTTCTTCCTCGGCTTTATCCAGTGTTCTCTTACGAGTACGTGAACGCGTACACATACACCCTCGCTAGAGTATCTAAAATAAGACAAGGAAGCAGATAAGTAACAATGTCCGAGTCAATGAACTTTAACGATCACTGATGGAAAGCACATAAACTATCAATTAACACTGTAGTCCCTGGCAGCGGTGCCAAAAACTTGTTAGTCTCTAAACACGCGCTAATATTACACGCAAGTATACAAGTTCGCAAGTAGTATAGAATCTTTTCTAGTTCGTTCCCACAGAGACTGTATTGGTTAACTAATTAATTCACACACCTAAGCAACAATGTATGGTTATTATTCAATGCTAAGACGATAACAAATTGAGTTTGTTTATACATAAGAATTAAACTAATAATTATAACTACGAGAATAAGATTGATTGAATTAATAAATATGACAAACATGGGATTCTAACTTCATTAAATAATTCATTCAATAGCCTTATTATTCTTAACCTTAGCATGCAATGGTGATGACACTAATCAGACAACACGAAACTGATAAATGCCAACTTTCATTGCACGAGTACCCTACTACCAGACATCCACAAAAGTGATAAAAGCTGAATAGACACCAATTATATTGAGACCCTATATGTCTATAGAGTTAGACAAAATAACCGTTTAAGCACAAGTTATCTATCTTGATTACATAGGGAAAGTATAATGGTTAAAATTACTTACGAATCATGCATAACAAATACATGAACTAAGTTAGCATGGCAAGTTCTAAATCCTTAAATTCACTTTCGCTTCATTAAAAATTAATACACTATCTTATAAGTTTGTGACGCTCATAAGACAAATACGCGCAACCAATACTAGGATATCATACAATCACCACACACTAAGGCATCAAACAATTTAACTAAAGACATCCATAAATAAATCCGCTAGAACCCCACAATAACGATTAGCCCATAATCAGACTCTTCATCAACGTGGGTTCTGATGAAAACATGATATAATAAACGTAGTCTTTATAACAAATAATTAAAACCAAGTACAAACAAGAGTATAGGTTCAACAAAACAAGAAACAAGCATCCAAGATTATAACTCAAAACAAAGATTCACAATAATAAACTAGACCGTCTTCGCCTTTGTTGAATTGTGTTATAGGTCTCTTGTCATCTTCTCTTCGTGCTCTGGTTAGTCTCTCTATGATATGTTCTGAAAATGACCTAAAGTTATGATTATATAGCAGCCCTGATCAACAGAGAAGTCCAGAAAATAGAATTGTAATAGAATTAGGATTTTATAACAATTTCTTTTCTTTTTCCTTATCTTGCAGCTTCAAGCCGGACTTCATGAGCTTTTATTCCAACACCACCTAAACACCATATTAGCACCAAAACAATGCTAATTTACCCGATTCACAAATTTATGCCTGAAATGCAAAAACACTAGAAAACACGTTAACACACTTAACAACTTGAGTACAAATACATCAATTCAAAGCTTATTAGAGCATAATAGAGTGTCCTAAATGCCACTCAACAATTGAGAGGGAGGCACCTAACTTGAACGAGATTCTAATAGCCAGGG
Organism: Apium graveolens; assembly: GCF_009905375.1. Lineage (NCBI taxonomy): Eukaryota > Viridiplantae > Streptophyta > Magnoliopsida > Apiales > Apiaceae > Apium > Apium graveolens. The sequence goes on along the minus strand of NC_133648.1, from coordinate 65,190,817 downwards.
AATTTCCGAACGTCTTTGCAGATGAGTTACCAGGATTGCCATCAGATCGTGAGATTGAGTTTACTATTGACCTAGTACCCGAAGCCAAACTAATGTCAAAGGCTCCATATCGTATGACCAGCGGGGATTGGAAGAATTGGTTAAGCAATTGCAGGAGCTATTGGACATGGGGGACAATCATACCAAGTGTACCCCGTATAGTGCACCAGTGTTGTTTATGGAAAAGAAGGATGAAAATATGAGATTATGTATTAATTATCGGAAGCTTAATAAGTTGACAATTGGAAATAAGAAACCCCCACCTAGAATTGATTACTTATGTGAACAAATTAAAGAAGCATGTTATTTCTTGAAGGTTGACTTAAGATTAGGCTACCATCCATTAAAGGTAAATCCTGAGGTCATACCAAGGACTGCGTTTAGAACGAGAACGGACATTACGAGTTTCCAATGATATTATTCGGACTAGTAAATGCACCAGTCGCCTACAAGGATTTAATAATAATAGTTGTGGCGCCCTCCAAACTCGGGTCAGAAGTTTGGGGTCCACACACACACATCTTATATATAAACATGCTTAGAACAATAATAAAGATAATAATTTGCAGTGACCCTACTTACTAACATACACAGATCGCAACAGGTTAAAGTATGCACACAAGCCACAAACACACACTTATATTACAAATGCTCAAATCCCAACTATTTAAACTTACAACTGAATATTAAACATTTTTACAAACTTCCAAACTTAAACTATCACAAAAGTCTTCAGCTAGCTTATTCTACTCAACTGGAATTCTAGCTCGCACACTTGATTGGGGATCCTCGCTACCAACAAGTTCCTTCTTAACTGGAAAAGAACATAAACAGAATCGCACAAATGAGCTAACTAGCTCAGCAAGTCACATTGACAATACTGAGATTAAACAATGATCAAGTGAAATGATTTAAGGTATCAAGTTTATGGATAAACAAGGATTAGAATTGGATGTTAAATTTTCATTTTAAAAACCAAGGTTATGCTGCTGATCAGTCACGCACTAACCCCGAGCAAGGCACACAGCTCTGCTCTAATTACTGGATCCAAGGCACACATTAGCCTAACACGACTACCAATCTGGTCTGACCACGAATCTGGTCCATATTTTATAAAATAATTAAATTTTATAACAATAACAGAATAAATAATGTAAATCAATAAACAGAATCATAAACAACATTGGTTTTCAAGCATAAGGAGTTTTACAATCATAACAAGAGGACAACGTGGTAAATACAAGGATTGTCTTTCAGCTTGTAAAAGAATTAGATAACAGAAGAATCAAAGTCTCGTAGTTATAAGGGTTAGTCTTTCAATGTATAAGGTATGAAGGTTTGAGTGTTAAACAATTCCGGTTCAGTGATCGGTACTTAGTTTATATATATTTGTGGAGTAGTATCGTATATCGGTGCTTCGTATCTAGGTATTCAACTATCAATGGTTTAGAAAGGATAAGGCTTATGACTCAAAGATCAATAAATGGAATCAAGGTTTAGGGTTCAGTGCTTCAAAGCACTTGCAATACAAAACAGATCTATCAATTATTCGCAAATATCTTGAGAAGGTTCAGAACACTTGCCTTGTCTTAACTTGCTAACATTTCTCTGGCTTTCAATCACTATCTCTTATTCACCAACTATCTGCTTCCCTTTCCTACGCCTCGCTTCTTCTCCTCAGATATCATAAGTATCTATCAATACTTATCTCACTTGATTCTATTCGGTATAAGCTTCTATCTACCCTTCGTTTCACCCAAATCCGATTTACGGATTGAAAATTACGATTAAAACAGTCAAACAGTGCACATATACGCATATAACACATCAATCAGATCACATATAACACATAGCACATAAGATATTCGATGAAGATACTTTTCCAAAAAAGATTTGATGTTAAAATGATTTTCGAATATTTATTACGAATTTTTAAATATTTTTCAGAATTAAAATGGGCCGTTGAATCATTTTAAAACAATAAACAGGGCTCGATTGCCCGAATCTGGCCTTAAAATCATTTTATAATAATTATCGAGCCTTGAAAACAATTTAAAATAATATTTTAAAACTCGAAACTATTTTTTGGAATTTTTGAAATCAAAATAAATAATTAAAACTAATTAAATAATCAATTAAAATTAATTAATATCATATTAAATCAATTAATCAATTAATTTTCAAATTAATTGACCAATTAACTAATTAATTATTAACTAAAATTAATTAGCTAATAAATTCATATTTATTTTTGAATTAAAAATAATTTTTGGAATTAAAATAATAATTTTTAGAATTTTTAATATTTAAAATCAAATTTCTGTAATTAAATTAAACAGAAAATATGATTTTTTAAATATTTTTAAAACAACAATCCTATTTTTGCAAATTCTGGAAACCTCAGGGACCAAACTGTATCTTTTTCAAAAGAACATGGACCAAACTACGATTTTGCAGTCTTCCCCGCCAGAAAATGACGGGTGTTCCGGAGAACACAACTCCGGTATCGTCACACCACCATCACCTCCAGAATTAAACTACACAACACTAGGAATCTGTACATGCAATCAAAATCAACAAATAACCCCTGAGTTGGCCGAAATAACTCGAAGAAAACTCGCCGGACGGCGAGTTCTTTCTTGCTTCGGCTAGCTCGATTCCGGTATCGTCTGTTGACGAGACCACCACCAATTGATTCCTCTTTTCAAGCTCTACAAATTCATACCAACCAAACAAGCTAATAACCCCTAGAACAGAAACCCCCAATTTCAATTGAAAACATTCATACGGGTAAAAACCCTAATTTCATAATTCGAAATTAAAACACATATTTGAACATGTTATTGAACTCCAAATCAGTCACATAATATAACAAAATGATTAGGAAGAAAAGATCTACAGCATGCAAACATCAAATCACACAAACAACATCTCGAACAAAAATTCATATTTTAATTCAAAATAATTCGAAATTAAATAAAAATATAGAAAAATAACCTTTGATTCTGTAGTAATATGAAGCACAGATTCTGAAAGTAGGTTTCAAGAGCTTTAATTTGAGTACTCGAGCTTCCCAATCGGACTTCGGTAACGCCTTGAAATTAGGGTTTGATTCTCATAAACTTATATGAATATAGTGTTTTTCTCTGAAAAATATATAATTTATTGACTACAAATAAATTTCTGTACAAAATAAAATACGGTAAAGGATATTCATATTTACGGAATATTGGTACCCATCTGGATCATATCGGATATAAAATATTATGTTTATTTGAGAAAACAGATCCAAATCGGTACCGGTTTTAGGATAATTATCCAAATCTATACATTTTGTAAATACAGACTTGGTCTCAGCGCTTTGGTTACACATATTACGAGAAGATAATATAAAAGTTTAATAAAAAGATCCTGGTTCTCAAAAGTACGGGTTTTATCGATTTACTAAAACGAATATTGTATCGAAAATATTGCGTCGGGACATACACGGGGAAAACCGTACTCCGGATCGAAAAAGTCAAAACATGGAAAATGCTCGGAATATTGCAATTAGGTTAGGAAGGAGTTTTCGAAAGAGTTTCGGGTTGTAAAAATGTAAAAACGGTTGAAGTCGTTTAGTTCCCGATTATACAAAATAGTTTATAATACTCAAAAAAATAATTTATTAAATCCAAAAATCTTTTATAAAATCATATAACAACATAAAAATTAATAAAAAAATATGACAATTATCTATACTTTATTTTGGACATATAAAAATTAAAATACTCAAATTTTATCATATTTAAATATCCAAACACATACCACTTAACAAATAATTCACAGAATAATCACAGAGTAAATATAGAATATTTATTTATTGACAAAAATAATTACACGATATATTCCAGATATTACATCCCCCCTTAAAAGGATTCTTTCCCCAGAATCTCCTAAGAAAATAAATGAGGGTACTTTTCTCGCATATCACTATCTAGCTCTCATGTTGATTCTTGAACCTTTGGGTTTCTCCACAATACTCTTACTAAATTTACAACTATATTCCTTAACACTTTCTCTCTTTTTTCTAGAATCTCTATTGGACTCTCTACATACGACAAATCTGCCTGAAGTTCTATCGGCTCGTACTCAATTACATGCCTGGAGTCTAAATTGTACTTCATAAGCATCGATACGTAAAAAACATTATGAATGTGCTTCATATGTGGGGGTAGTGCCAATTCGTAGGCTACCTTGCCGACACGCTTCAAAATTTCAAAAGGTCCGACATATCTAGGACTCAGCTTTCCTTTCTTCCAAATCTCATCAATCCTTTCCACGACGACACTTTCAACAATACTAAATCTCCCTCTTCAAATTCCATATCCTTTCTTGATTGATATGCATACTTTCTCTGACGGTCTTGGGTTGCAATTAACCTTTTCTGAATAACTTCAACAACTTCTTTCATCTGTTGCACCAATTCGGGTCCAAGTATCTTACGTTCTCCTACTTCATCCCAATATACCGGCAATCGATATTTACGTCCGTAAAGATCTTCATAGAGTGGCATCCCAATACTAGCATGGTAATTGTTGTTGTAAGCAAATTCTACCAATGGTAAATGCTTGTCCCAACTTCCTTTGAAATTAATGGCACAAATGCATAACATATCCTCAATCGTCAGAATCGTTCTTTTGCTTTGACAGTCTGTTTGTGGATGATAAGCCGTACTCATATTCAGTCTGATTCCCAAACATTCTTAAAAACTTCTCCAAAGTCTCGAATTTAATCTTGGATCTCGATCAGATACGATAGATACAGGAACTCCATGACGAACTATTATCTCCTTCAGATACATGTGAACCAACTTATCCAGTGAAAATCTTTTAATTATAGGTAAAAAATGAGCTGACTTAGTAAGTCTGTCCACTATAACCCAAATGGCATCGTGCTTTGCTTTTGTCCTTGGTAATCCAACTATAAAATCCATGGCAATATGCTCCCACTTCTATTCTGGAATCTTTAATGGCTGCAATAATCCGCTTGGTCTATGGTGCTCTGCCTTAACCTTCTGACATGTATAACACTTGCTGACCCATTCCGCAATTTCTCTCTTCATATTTGGCCACCAATAATTTTACTTTAAATCTCTATACATCATGGTACTTCCTGGATGGATTGAATACCTTGAATTATGAGCTTCCTGTAGAATTTCATTCTTTAACTCCGTCACTGGTGGAATCCAAATTCTGGAAGAAAATCTAAGAATACCTTGATCTTCCTTCTGTGTGCACAACTCTTCACCTACCAAAAAATTTATGTCCTGATCCATTACTTCCTCTTGACACTTCTTGATATTCTCTAACAATTCTGGCCGAAAACTCATACTATACATCTTCGCTTCGTCAGGCTTGCAAAGTATAATTTCCAATTCTAATTTCTCAAATTCTTTGTATAACTCCTAGGGTACTGTCAACACATTCAACTTCTCTTTTTGACTTACCGCGTCTGCCACAGTATTTGCTTTACCTGGGTAATAATTAATCGTACAGTCGTAGTCCTTGATCAACTCCAACCATCTTCTCTGTCTCATATTAAGTTCCTTTTGTGTGAATATGTACTTCAAACTTTTAGGATCCATTTAAATCTCATATCTTTTCCATATAGATAATGTCTCCAAATCTTCAAAGCGAATACTATGGCCAATAGCTCCAAGTCATGAGTAGGATACTTCTGCTCATGAGGTTTCAGTTGTCTCGATGCATATGCAATAACCTTGTCGTGTTGCATCAAAACACCACCTAGTCCTTTATGAGAAATATCACTATAGATTACAAAATTTCCTTGATCATCTAGAAGTGATAAAATAGGTGCCGTGATTAGTCTCCTCTTCAACTCTTGAAAACTTTCTTCACACTTGTCGTCCCATATAAACTTTTCATTCTTCCGGGTAAGCTTCGTTAAAGGCGTCGCAATCTTCGAGAAATCTTGACAAAATTGTCGATAATATCCTACTAATCCCAAGAAACTTCTCACTTCTATTGGTGTTTTTGGCCTTTCCCAATTTGTAATAGCATCAATCTTCGCCGGGACCACTTTGATCCCTTCATTACTGACTATGTGCCCTAAGAACTGAACTTCATGTAGCCAAAACTCACACTTTAAGAATTTAACATATAACTTTTCCTTCCTCAAAATTTCCAAAGAAATCCTCAAATGCTCCGCATGGTCTTCAACTGACTTCGAGTAAATCAAAATATCATCTATAAAATAATAACAAACTTATCCAAATACTCTTTGAAAATTCTGTTCATCAAGTCCAAAAACGCTGCTGGGGCATTAGTCAATCCAAAAGACATCACTAAGAATTCATAATAACCGTACCTTGTTCTGAAAGCTGTCTTCGGTATATCTTCCGGTTTAATCTTCAATTGGTGTTATCCCGATCTCAGATCAATCTTGGAGAAATACTTAGCTCCCTTAAACTGGTCGAACAAATCATCAATCCGAGGTAATGGGTACTTATTCTTGAATGTAAGCTTATTAAGCTCCCGGAAGTCGATGCATAATCTCATACTTCAGTCTTTCTTCTTAACAAATAGTACCGGTGCACCCCATAGGGATACACTGGGTCTAATTACTCTTTTTTCTAATAATACCTGTAATTGCTTCGCTAACTCTTTCATTTCTACGGGCGCCATTCTATACGGGGCCCTGGATACTGGTTCCGTCCCGGGTGCTAAGTCGATTGCAAACTCAATTTCTCTATCTGGAGGAAGTCCTGGTAACTTATCCGGAAATACGTCTGGAAACTCATTAACTACCGGAATACCTTCAAGTTTTTTTGGCTCCTAACTTCTATCAATCACATACGCAATGAAATGTTCACATCCTTGTCGCATTAACTTCTTAGCTTGAATCATCGTTAAAAATTTCTTCGCTTGCTTCTGTCCTTTAAACGTTACTACTCTTTCGTCTGGTGTTTTCAAAATTACCTTCTTACTACGACAGTCTATCTGAGCATCATACTTAGATAACAGTCCATCCTAAAATAACGTCAAACTCTCCTAACTTAAATGGTATCAAATCCACACAAAACTTATTACCAGAAATCTCAACCTCACAGTTTACACAAACTTGATTAACAAATATACGTTCTTGATTTGCTAATTCCACAATCATTATTTTATTTAAACACTCAACCAGACAATTTAACTTATTAACAAAATCCTGAAAAATAAACGATCAAGTTGATCCCGTGTAATAACCCCAATTTTTGGAATTTTTGAAACCCTTATGAATAGTGCTTTTGCTGAGTATGATGAATAAGAAAAGTTTTCATACCACACTATGTAGGGGTTCTTTTATTGATCTTCTGAGATATTATTAGTACTCTATGTGGTATGTAAGTGTATGTAAAGATCGTCAGAATCCAAATCCGAACACTTTGATTTTTCCCGAAAATCCACCAAATACCGAAAGAATTAAGTATAAGGGAACATGATAAAAAGGATTTAAGTTCAAGAATTATAAGAGAGGATCATAAAAGTATTATAATATATTGAGAAAGGTTTAGGGGAACCCAAGTAATAAGATCCCGGGTATGATCCCTTAAACGATAAACGAGAGCGAAAGTTAAGCGAACCGTATAACAGATCAGCGGTCATTAGGCAAGCAATTAGGAGTTAATCAAGGAGGTTAGGGATGATAATGTCATCAAACCAATAAGAAGAGGAGAAGTGTGGAGGGTGACATCACATGATGACCAAAGCATGACATAAGGGAAGGAAGTGTGGTTGATTTATAACCACACAATTTTTCATGGTTAAAAATGATTAAAACAAAACAAAAAATCAACCAACCAAGGTAAATCAAAACAAATCACAAAAACACAAAAGCTCTTCCCTTTTCTTCAAAGAAAAGCTCTCGGCTTTTTCTTTTTTCAAGAGAAGAAATTTTCAAAAATCAAGATCCAACCATTGTTAAATCACAAGGTAATTATCCAAGGTCCCTTATGATTAGTTATGGCTATCCTAGAAGTTTGAGCCTCCAATTCTTCATGATTCTCTTCCAATAAATCAATGAAGAAGATAATGAATAGTGTTTTCAAGATTTCTAACTTGGTTTTCTTTGTTTTTCCTTTATGATCCAAGCATTCCTAATCTATCTCAAGGCTTCTTAAGGCTTCCTAGCTACTCTAATCACTTCAAGGAAGGTATAACATCTCCAAACCCTAACCTTACTTTGAATATTAGGATGGCTTTGATTGTTATGGTAAAAGAGAAGCTTGATGCTTGTATGTTTAGAGTTTGGGTTGGAGTTGTAGTGATTTGGATGTTGAAATCTTGTTTTATAGTTAAAGAACTTAAGTACGCTTTAATTTCATGATTGGAAAGTAGTATAAATTGATAATATTGAGTTGTTGGGGCTGTTATGGTGAAGTATGGATGGAGTTTGGTTGGGATATTGATTTTGGGTTGATTGTGGGTTGATTTGGAGTGGTATAAATTTGGGTAATCGCGTAAACATAGCCGTCGTAATGTCCGATTTACTTTAGACTGTTTTTGTTCTTAACATTAGGACCCATGAACTCACTGCTAGGTTTTGACCTTTGCCATGATTAGATAGTTCATGTTACGAGCTTCGTTTTGATATGTAGTTCGTTTGATTTCGATGTACGGTTTAGTAGAAAGGACCGTTTTAAGTAACGGCGTTTCGCGAACGAACCATTACCCCTCGCCTTACTTTGAAACATAGGTTAAAGACCTAAAAGGACTAATTGGAGTATGAAACATTTATGTAAAGTGTATTAGGCAGTTGGTAAGACACTCGCGAAAGAATCGCCTTAAAACTCTTAATGGTTAATTTATTAAAAATGGTGGAGCCGAGAGTACTCGAGTGACTTAAGAGAATCAGTAAGCGCAAAGCGAGCGTTAGAGTCTAAATTGGTTAAAGTATAGATTTATAAGTGACTTTGGTTTAATTCCAACTTATATGTTGTTTATAGGTTACCAGACTCGTCCCAAGCCATTTATAACCCCCAGTCGCTCAGGCAAGTTTTTTATCCGTTATACTGTTGTTGTGATGTATACATATGTATATGCATTTTCTTGTGATAGATGCATGATGGTTAAATTAGCAAATTCTTGCGATATATTGTAGCATGTGATATGTTATATATGCATGCCTATTTCGTAATCTTGATACATATATATGTTGATTCAGTTGATAATACCTATGCTAAAGATAAGCGGTATTTGCGTATACCCTTAGTATAGGGGACCCAAAGGTGAACATTTTTCTAAAACCGGGAGTCGATGTTCCCGAGTATAATATATATATATATATTTATATATATATATGAATAGTTTTCAAAACTATTATTCGAATAAGGTTTATTCGATAACTTTATTTTATTAATGAATATTATTTTGAATATTCATTCGAGGGCTTATGACTCCGCTTAATTTATTAATGAATATTATTATTTGAATATTCATTCGAGGACTTATGACTCCGATTATTTACTAATTATTAATTCTTTATTTTATTAAGGAATAATGTGTCGATAATCAAACTCACTTTTGATTATTCAAATAAGGATAGTACTTTCGTATAAGTATATCTTTGGCTATTCAATATTCATTGCAAGTATAAGTTTTAGAACTTCTACTTCAATTATTTTTATAAAGATTATTCTTTATGAGAATATTATTTAAATAATAATATTCAGATATTTTCTAATATATTGGGACTGATTTATTTTATTAAATCAGCATCACTCCAAACATTCTTAAAAATATTTTCGAGTCTTCAAAATGATTTTAAAGGTTAGGGCGGATCCCAAAACTCATTTTTATATTTAAGATCCTCCTTTCGAAGGGGATTTAAATACTCGCTCAAAACCTGAGGGATCCGGCTCTGTGGTGTGTTTCATATTCGCAACAAGGTTGCTGTTTTGATAAAAGAGTTTTTGATTACTTACCCAACACTCGGGAAGTAAAATTCTTGGAACAAGTAAATCCATTAACAGGCATCGCCTGAGAAATATGGGTGAGTTTTCCTTTCCAACTAGATACGACTTTTTGGTGGAGCCGTATCAACAAGTTTCTACTTGGGGAAAGTGAGGACGAGCTTTACGTTTCAGAGTCATGGATTTCATCTGAACTAGGAGTGGCGTAAGTGGTCGAGTGGCGCCGGCCCAGCCTTATTATATTGGCCCAAATGGCCTGGAAGTTCCGCTAAGACGGTACATTCCTTAGGAGTCCAATGTTCGGTTGACAAGTAAATTCGACAGGTTCTCCTCTACATGTAGAAAATTGTTGGGTTGCACTACTATGACTGATCATCGTAAGTGGTCTTCCTGGCGTGGCAAACTCCCGTAATGAGTTCATCATCCAATTGGATATTTCTGCAACACTACCCAGAACACTTCGATAGAAAGGCTACGGTTGGGCGATTGTTGAGTATTGGCAGGGTCGAGTTTTCAAAATGATGTTTGCATCAAATGAAGTATCTCGTAACTTCATTTTATTTTGATGATATTTTAAAGATTGATTCTATACAAATTTTGTCTTGTAGCTTAATCTATGGGATGAACTATTTATACATTGAACGGTGGTAGTTCAAGTAGTATTTGGAAAAGATATAAGTATATTGGAATATCTTGTAACTTCATCTTTTAAACTTATATCTAGTAAATGATTATCTTGTGCATGTCAAAGATTTTCAGAAAAACGTTGAGACAAGGTTAGATATATGAGATCACCTTGCAATGATATTTTTATACAGTTATAAACTGGAACTCTGTGTACATTATACATGTCAGAGGATTTTAAAGATTGTGAAAAGTATATAGGTATATATATACTGAATATTTTGCGACTTGGTCGCGTTAAGATATCAGCTTGGTTCATTTCTTCTTGACCAAGACTTTCATGAGTACTATGAGAATGCTCATATATTGTTAATTATTATACATATTATTTCGGTGGGCTTGTTGCTCACCCTTGCTTTCTTCTTTCATCACACAACAACATATAGAAAAGATGAACAGGATCAAGCTTCCAATTCGCAAGCGGTTAGGAAACGTTCCGCAGTTTTCTGGAAGCGTTGATGCCGCTGTAGCTGAGGTAGAAATTACCAATAGGCTAGACTTTCAACTTCTGATGTACCAGACTTATGTATCTCTATGAATTGTAATAATGGCAAAGAAATGTAAATTTATTCAGAAACCCTTTTAAGGTGTAACGGTTTATAATTGTGGAATAAAATAACTTGTGTTATTTTTGGTATTCATCTCTGAGACTATAATTTGTGGTGTGTGTGTGTGTATATTGTGGGGTCACAGTACTCAGTAGTTGGTTGACTATTAAGATTAAGTATTGATAAGGGAAATGGAACTCGTGATAACCCGAATCCCCGACCCCGGATTTGGGGGTGTTACATCCCGAATCTACTAACACTTTGGCACGTAAAGAATTCACAATAAGTGTACCTGCCATAACATCAGTATCCTGGATAGCGTCCGTCACAGACATGTCAAAAACTCTGGCCCTTGGAGTCTCATTCATTACTGGAGTGGATCCCATGATTCTCAATACATTGATGACTGGGGCTGGTATCTTGCAATCCCTTGCTATATGTCCTGGCTTTCCACACTTAAAACATGTAAATCCAACTGCTGGAACCTTAACTGCTGGATTCTGGGTAGACTGGGCTTTGTTCACTGGCTCTCTAGCTGACTGGTTACGGCATTCCCTTAAATAGTGCCCTTTCTGATTACACTTATAGAAAACCACATTCAACTTATTACAAACTCCTCCATGTTTCTTCCCAAATACATGATAATCTGGAAAAGTTAGCCTTAGCTAATTTGGCTGGTTCCCAGTGGCTGGACGGTTACTTTGACCTCCGTCTCCTGCATTTTGCTTCTTGAAATTAAAATTTTTCCCTGGCTGAAACTTGCCTTTCTTCTGGTTGAAAATTGGAAACATCCCTGCTTGTGACTGTCCTTCACTCCCTTCAAACTTTCTTTTCTTACTCTCCTTCTCCTTCTGTGACTTCTCACTCTCCATTTCTACAATCATGTCCTTCTGTACAACTCCTGCATAGGTATCCAATTCAAATATGGCTACCTTCCCTCTGATCCATGGCTTTAAACCTTTTTGAAATCTCTTAGCTTTCTTCCTATCAGTATCCACATACGATGGTACAAACCTTGACAATTCTTTAAACTTACTTTCATAGTCCGCTACCAACATATTTCTTTGCTTTAGCTCTAGGAACTTCAATTCCATTTGATCTTGAACAAACCGGGGAAAATACTTTTCTAAAAATAAATCTCTGAATCTCTCTCAAGTAATAGCATATGTACCTTCCAATGTCTTCACATTTTCCCATTAATAGGTGGCTTCATTCTTCAAATAATAACTTGCGAACTCAACCTTCTGTTCATTTCTCACTTTAACCAAAACAAATGACTTCTCTATTTCCTTTAACCAAACACTCGCTTCAATTGGATCTAAAGAACCCTTGAATTCCGGTGGATTCACCGCCCGAAAAGTCTTAAAAGTTACCTTAGGGTTGGTTTGTCTTTGCTGTTGTTGAGTCTGGTCAAATGTTTGTTGAGCCAAGATTTGAAGAATCTGGGCTACAGTTGGGTCTATGGGACTTGGATAGCATTCTGGTTATTGTTGTCTTGGTTGTTGTTGTTGGTTTCTTCATTCTGGTTGGTAGAACGGGTATTTCTTCTGGGAGGCATTTTTTGTAAAGAATCAAACAACTTATTTAGCCTTTAAATCAAATCCTTTTTATGATTTTTTTTGTAAAACAATAATATCTCTTTTTGAAAACAGTTGTAACAATTGAACTAAGTAAATTGCATGCTTCTTTACAGAATGTAAACAGTTAAGGGGATAGGGTACGTGGTATCACAAGAGTTTATAACTGGTGCAATAAATGAAGTAAGATAAAGTAGGTGCAGTAATGTAAATGACAATGCTGGAAAAGGAAAGGTACTAATATATATAAACTCAGCATCTATACGTGGTAGATTATTGAGTTTATATATATATCAAAGTTTTGGTAGTACAAGCGTGAAAACGCTTCAAAAGCAAAAGGTACAACAAACCTACACATTACTCAGCAAGTCTAGTCTAAAAATATAAACCAAAAGTCTGCTGATACATACTACACACTACTGTACATATAAAAACGATCACAACAACTCTGGCTCAACATCTCTGTCTCTGTATCTCTCTCTCTAACTCAAGGGAAATTTTGGTCCTCCAAGCCTCTCAAGATCCTCCATCACCTCTCTGGACCATCCAATAAGAGCATCAGGGCCTGCATAATCACATGTAGCTCCATACAATCTAGTCTCAAGAATCCTCCGTGTCACATGAATCTCCTCTCGAAGCTCCCTCACACTCCTATCAACATCTATAGTCCTCACTATATGTTGCAGCTCCCGAATCTGTGCCAACAGGGCTCACACTCCAATAGAAGAGCCTCATACGGAAATAAGGAACATGATGTGGACTAGACTGAAATGGTGAACCCGCAACTGAATGCCCAGTAGAATCAGAATCAGCAGGTGGGGGTCCTCGGATAGGTGGTCTCATACAAGGAGATGGAATAGCTCGCAGTGGTATAATCTCGGTAAAAAAAGAAGGTAATATAGCCAACAACGGTGGAAGAGCAGGTCGTGGATCTGACGACGGTCCTCCTACTAAAGGCTCAGAATGATCAGCTGGTACTGGAATAAAGGAATCTGCCATCGCTGCTATCTGAAATCATATTTTAAGATAAGAATCTCGAACCATAACGGAAATTATACTAACACCTATTATTCAGTCACACTCAACCTCTCGACGTTCTATCTTTCTATTCCTTACTTCTAATCCTAACCCTCTACCCATTCCCGGAAATCTAGGCTTGTGTTAGTGTCTTATAACCTGTAGCTCTGATACCAAATCTGTGGCGCCCTCCAAACCCGGGTCAGAAGTTTGGGGTCCATACACACCTTATATATAAACCTGCTTATAACAATAATAAAGATAATAATTTGCAGTGACCCTACTTACTAACATCCACGGATTGTAACAGGTTAAAGTATGCACACAAACACACACTTATATTACAAATGCCCAAATCCCAACTACTTAAACTTACAACTGAATATTAAACATTTTTACAAACTTCCAAACTTAAACTATCACAAAAGTCTTCAACTAGCTTATTCCGCTCAACCTGGAATCCTAACTCACACACTTGATTGGGGATCCTCGCTACCAACAAGTTCCTTCTTAACTGGAAAAGAACATAAACAGAATCGCACAAATGAGCTAACTAGCTCAGCAAGTCACATTGACAATACTGAGATTAAACAATGATCAAGTGAAATAATTTAAGGTATCAAGTTTATGGATAAGTAATAATTAGAATTGGATATTAAATTTTCATTTTAAAAACCAAGGTTAGGCTGTTGATCAGTCACACACTAACCTCGAGCAAGGCACACAACTCTGCTCTAATTACTGGATCCAAGGCACACATTGGCCTAACACGACCACCAATCTGGTCTGACCACGAATCTGGTCCACATTTTATAAAACAATCCAGTTCTATAACAATAACAGAATAAATAATGTAAAGCCTGTAAATACAAGGATTGTCTGTCATTACAATAACATAAGGTGTTTTACAATCATTAAAAGATGACAATGTGGTAAATACAAGGATTGGCTGTCAGCCTGTAAAAGAATTAGATAACAGAAGAATCAAAGTCTCGTGGTTATAAGGGTTAGCCTTTCAATGTATAAGGTATGAAGGTTTGAGTGTTAAACAATTTTGGTTCAGTGATCAGTACTTAGTTTGTATGTATTTGTGGAGTAGTATCGTATATCGGTGGTTCGTATTTGGATATTCAACAATCAATGGTTTAGAAAGAATAAGGCTTACGGCTCAAAGATCAATAAATGAAATCAAGGTTTAAGGTACAGTGCTTCAAAGCACTTGCAATATAAAACATATCTATCAATTATTCGCAATATATCTTGAGAAAGTTTAGAACACTTGCCTGGTCTTAACTTGCTAACACTTCTCTGGATTTCAATCACTATCTCTTATTCACCAACTATCTGCTTCCCTTTCCTATTCTGTTAGGCCACACACACTTTAGAAGGGGGTTGAATATAGTGTTTAGCACAATCAAATCGAATATAAGAACTTAAGTAACAGAAAACAGATTTTATTCAACACAATAAACTCTGTTACAATATGGAACTGTCCTCTCTCATTGATGAATAAATTATCACGAGAGCTGCTAGAGTTACAAACAATAATAACTTTGATAATCGTAACACTTATAGTGTAAACTCTATGCCTGTGTTTATATACTACACAGTTACAAGATAATCTTCTAATTGATATGGAATATAATTCTGCTTCCTAATATATACCAACTAGTTATCTTTTCTTCCAAGTATTCTATTCTTCATAAAATTCCTTCTTCATGCACAATTCTTTCTGTATTAGTCTCGATCTTCTTTCCTTTCAATCAGCCGCCTGCCTTATCTGAAAGTCATCTTAAGTCCTGATATTATCTCCTGATAAATATCTTCTAAACCTTAAGTTCTGATAACTTAATTTCTGATATCTTAAGTTCTGTCTTCAGTATAAGTGCTGATTTCCAGTTAAGTACTGATTTGTCCTGTTATGTAAGATCTGAAAACTAAACACAAATCATATTACACATGACATGATCAAATATATCTAACAATCTCCCCCAACTTGTAAATTAGCATAATATACAAGTTCAACAGATATTTGATGATGTCAAAAACATTAAGTACAAATGCATGAGAATTTGACTAGATAACTACAACTTACAGTCCTTTCAGCTTTACCATCTTTAACTTTTGATAACCGCTTCAGTCTGTATAAACTACAGAATTTAAGTAGTTGTAGATCTTTGACTTGGCTTCAACTTTCAATTTCTTCTGATCTCTTTGATATCAGGAGTTGTCATGTGATAGTTCTTCAACAAACATCTCTCTGCATATTAAAGTTCATTGATCATCCTCCTTTTTGCATTTATCAATTTAGCTGTATCTTCTCCAGTTTGAAAAATAGCTGCTCTGAGATAATTTATCTTAGCTTTTCTTATCTCCTGATCTAGTCTAATCAGATATGCCTAGTCAGACTCTAGATTGAATTTCACAGCCTTATAACCCAGAAAAGTAGTTATAATCCTAGCAAAGTTAGGCTTCATATCGACAATATCACCCTTGTGATCTCTGTACTTGGGATAGTATGTGCTGTCAGACTTTACAGAATAAAGCTTCTTCTGTCTTTAAATTTGAGACTTTAAATATCCTGCAACACTATCTGTTAATCTGTCTTTCACTTGAAGTAGGAATAGAAAATGTTCCAGTTCTTCAAAATACTTTAGTGGTATAACATTTTTCTTAATCTGGTATACCCTTCCATCTGTCATAAAATATAACAAGATATGTTCTTTCAAGAAGGTATGGTAAACCATTTGTACAGATTCAAGTCGATTCAATCTTTCAGGAGTTGCTCCAACACCTGGTTCACTTAAGGAAGTTGGATCATTGGTAGTATAATGTACTCTTCTTTCATCAGAACTACCCAACCCAGATTTATCTCTTGCTTCCTTTCGTGTAACAACTCTTGCTTCAAAACCACCTGTTCCAGTCTTCAAAGATTGAGTCTGTTTAGCTTTGGTGAATCCTGGTAGGAGTATCTTTGAAAGTTTAACATGAGCAATGTTAGAGGTTTCCTTTTCCTTATCTTCTGATATCAAGCCAACTTGAGATATGTCAGAGGTTGTTTAAAAAATCTTCTTATGCATCAGAGTAAGATTAGCATCTGCTTCATCATCAATTATTTCTTCATCCATGACTGGCATATAAACCTTTACAGGTTCATCAACCTTTTCTTTGCCCTTGGACCTTGGATCAATTTCCATTTGTGATTTGGCCTTGGTTGCCTCAGAACTTGTTCTTTCCTTTATCACAATACCCTTAGGCTTTGGAAATTTCTTTTCAATAACAGAAGCTTCATATTTTATCTTGACACCGTCTGCTTTGAGTCTAGCTTCTTCTCCCTTTAGACTCTCAAAGTCCATTCCTGGATTTTCTTTAAGAAATAACTGCTTTGAAATTTCTTCATCAAGTTTTAGATATCCACCAGAACTTATCCTTTTACCAGTATCAAAACTTATTCTTCTCCCAGTATTAGAACTTGTTCCTTGACTTGTAATTCTAGCTTTACTTGACGAAAGTCCTTTGCCTTGACCTTGACCTCTACCCTTATTAGAGTTTCCCTGGTCATCATTTCCATCATCCTTTCCTTTCAGTGTCTGAATAGATTTGCATTTGGACTTAATCACTTTCTCCCCCTTTTTGGCATCAGCAGGTAATAGAAGAGAGACAAGCAATTCCACTGAGGATTGGATCTCATTGAGTTGACTTTGGTGAGAAGCCTGATTCTTCAGAATTTCTTCAATTTGAGCTTGTTGCTTCTTCTGAGTTTTCTCAATGTAGGCAATTCTGTCAAAGGCTGGCTTGAAAAATCTGTTCTTTTCAAGTTTCACATTCATATCTTGCTGGATTAGAGCTTCCTGAATTTTGTTCACCTTTTTATGAGTTATTGAGTGTTGACCTTGAAGGTGCCTTGTACTCAATGCAGTAACTCTCAGTTGTGCCTTGAAATCATCATTTATCAGCATTTCATCAGCTTTTGCAAGATGCTCAGCAAGAATCTTTTTAGAAGGAACAAAACTAACTGAGTTTCATTCTTTAATCCACTCCTTTCCTCTAGGAGTTTCACTCCAAGGTACTGGTGCTTCCCCTGTAACAAACTTCTTGACTAAATCAGCTTTATGAACAGTTTGTTGAGGTGCATGTCCTAACCAGCTGCATCAGCATCTAAATTACCAGCAGCTTCACCAGTAGTTTCTTCATTAGCAGCATCAGAACTTATAGATCCTGCAGTATCAGCATCCTCTGATAAAATAGCAGTATATGAGGCTATAAAGGCTTCAACATTTTCCTCTAAATTCTGATCTGCAGCCAGGTTCTGATAAACATTCAAAAGTGATGTTGTTGGTGGAGTGAGTTGAACTGGTGGAGCTTCCAAGTATAAAACCTCAGGCACAATCAGGTTATGAATATCAATTTCAGCACTTGTACCTGGTTCTTCTGTATGTACTGGATCAACTATAGGTGACATAGAAGGTGTAGGTATTTTAGCTTGAGCAGTTTCATGTTGTGTAGAAGGAAGTAATTCAATAACAACCAGTTCTGTTGAGATCAGAGATTCCTGATCCCCTTCCTTAGCTGCTTCCACTACATCTTCTGAATCTGACTCAACTATGTCCCTATGAGCTCTCTGTTTCTTTAATTTCCTCAAAGGTGGAGACACTGTAGGAGCTTTATCATCAGAATTTAATTTTCTAAGCCTTTTGAGGGGCCTAGAACTCCCAGTTACAGTATCTTTCTGAGAAGAACCTTCCCAGCTTCCACAATAACAGGTTCTGATATTGGAACCTGTTCCTCAGCATCTGATTCATCTCACAGAATAAATCTCCTTATCTTCTGTTGAGTCTGAGGTACTTTCTTAGTCTTCTTGGGTTTGGAAGATGAAGGCTGCTCTGTAGGATCAGAAGGTTGAGGTGTTTGTGTAGAGGTGGTAGGTGCTAATGGATGAGGTTCTGATGGTTGAACATCAGGATATACTTCAGTATATTTAACCGGATCATAGGTTATTAAGGCTTGTTTGACAGATAAAGGGACTAGGAGGGGTCTTAACACAGCCTTCTTATTATCAGTAGATAATAAGTCATTAAAAGCTCTTTTAGCTAGTCTGAATGGTGAAATTAATTCACTAGCAGATTGGGGCTTATCATCACAACAAAAACTATAGATACGCTGACAGAATCTAGCAAAATAAACAGTATTTCTATCTTCTGTCATTCTATCCCCAATAAAACCTAAGACAACACTTGCATAATCAAAATCAGTTTGATTAATGAGAGCATACCCGATTTGTTGGCTGAATATGGGGATTGCATCAAAATTAGAGCATTTGTTTGCAAAAGCCTTGGTTATGCAGTCAAAGAAGAAACTCCATTCCCTCCTTATGAAAGATCTCTTTAACTGACCCAGCTTTGCTAATGTCCTCTCATACCCCAGACTGGCCATCATGTTTTGAAGAACTGGCTCTTCAACAGTAGAATAAACACAGTTCTCAGGCAGCTGTAGTGCTTGTCAGACCGTAGCCAATGTCACAACATGCTCATCCTCCCCTAATGAAAAAATAATACTTGGGGACCATTGAGCACCACCATCATCATATACTCCGCTTCTCCAGAACTCCAGCACTTGAGTACTAGAGACTACATCAGGTGCGGTCAGAGCGTACCCAATATCAGAACTAGCAAGAAAGTCCTGAATGAAATGAAGTTCTGATGGGGCTTCTGACTTGCTAAGAATAGTGGATAAGTTATTAGGAACAAACTTAGCTCCATCAAAAAATACATCTTTTGGTGCCATCTCTGTAAAAAATAAGTGAATAAGAGAATGTTTGCAAAGTGTTTGTAAAAGCACCTGAGAGAAAAACGACTTCAGAAAATAAAAGAGAGAGAGAGAGAGAAAGAAAAAGAGATTTAGAATAGAAAAGTAAGTAAAAGATTAGTAAATCTTTTATCTCTCATATATATACTCTCTCCACTCAACAGTCATATTTTTGAAGCATGGGATACACTTTACACCTGACACCATTTGAACAGTCAGTAAACGGTTAGAATGAGAGTTAATGGGCACGTAAAATAAGCAATAATTACCGTGCACATGCAGTTTTTTAGGACATACACGTTAACCACTAACCCACAACGATGATGACTGTTTTATCTCACATTAACCAATATTCTGTAAAAATATTATCGTTCAAGTAATGACCAAAAATAAACCAAGTAAATAAATACTGTCACGTCAGCATTAAAACTTGATTATTATCAGGATTTAAAAGTCATCAGAATATGGCTCCTTAACTCGAAAAGTGAATGTGTATACCTGTAATTCTTCACATAAATACTGATATGGTTTCATCAGAACTTAATCATCAGAACTTCCATCAGAACTTGTCCTCAGAATTTATGCAATCTGACACATAAACTGTTCATCTAAAATAACATTGATCACCAAAGTAATTTTCATTATTCATATGGAGTGTATGTGTGTGTATTAAGCTAAATATCAGACAAAAATTAAAGTCTTATTCACTTCAGTACATCTTAGTGTTAGGAATATATGTGCATTAGTTTGATGATATGTTTAACAAAACACTTAAGTAGAAATCTAGTGTTTGTAGCCTCAACGGATAAGACCATTTTGGCTATCCGTTGATGGTGTAGCTTTACTTAGAAATAAGTCTAGTGTTGTAGCACATTTCAGTCTCTAAATTTGAGATATAATTCTTAAATGTTGAGGGAAATTATAAGTCATGTTGACTACTAGAGAATATGCAGATAGGAAGGCCAATTGTAAGTATTTCATGCCTTGTAATTTTGTATAAATGAAATGGTGTCAACGGATAACTTAAAGACCTTCAACGGATGAGAAACAAAGCTTCAACGGATGTCTATAAAGCTTCAACGGATAACATCCTTCAACGGATGAGTGCATCAACGGATAGAGCTTCAACTGCTAACACATCAACGGATAAAGCCATCAACGGATGAAGGCTTCAACGGATGGTCTGTTAAATAGCAGTTGACAAGTGGTAGTTGTACCTACAAACAGAGGCACATGGGTTGACAGAGACAACTGAGATGTGGTAGCCTATTTCAGGAACATCAGAAAAAGCAGCCGTTCTACTCTAGTATAAAGAGGCAATAGTCAACAATGCACTGGAGTAAAATGGAGAAGAAACAAGTGGAGAACTTATTTTATTATTGTACTTTTTATCTTTGTCTTCACTTGTAAACTTGGTGATATATAAACCAAGTAGCAGCTAGTAATTAGATAAGAATTTTTCCAGAGCTGTTTAGAAAAATCTTGAGAGAAAAATTATCTAGTTTGTACTAGGACGCAGCTGTGATCAACTTCTTGAATCACAGATTTTCTGAAATACCATCTCTGGTGGAACAACAATCCACCAGAAAAGTTTTTAAGGTCTATTGTGTTCTTTACATTAGTGTTTGAATATATATCTGTCTGTATTAGCTTAAAGCAATTCATACACTTGTTTATCTTAAACACATAGCCTTTGAAACTGCTCAAAACTTGAAAAAGTTTTGAGATTTACATTCAACCCCCCTTCTGTAAATCTCATTGTTAGTTCATTAGGAATAACAATTGGTATCAGAGCAAGCTCTTGACACACAAAGAGTTTAAAGATCTTGGAAACTAACAAAGATGAGTAAGAAGGATATTGGAGTAAAAATCCCAGTTCTTGACAAAGACAGTTATCACCATTGGAAGGTGAAAATGCACCTTCATCTACTCTCCCAAGATGAAGGTTATGTAAACTGCATTGAGAATGGTCCTCACATTCCCCACAAAGTAGCAACAGTTGCTACAGCCACAATTGCTGTTGGTCAATCCATTCCAAAACCTAGAGCAGATTGGACAATGGAAGACACAGAAGAAGTCCACAAGGATAAGAAGGCTATGAACATTTTGTTTAATGGTCTTGACAAGGATATGTTTGATAATGTGATAAATTGCACAACTGCCAAAGAGGTTTGGGACACAGTTCAGCTACTGTGTGAAGGTACAGAACAAGTAAAAGAAAACAAAATGCAGCTTCTCATTCAACAGTATGAGTATTTTCATTTTGAAGAAAATAAATCTTTAAATGACACATTCAATAGATTCCAAAAGCTGTTGAATGGACTGAAGCTGTATGGTAGAGTGTACCAGGTGAAGGATTCAAATCTTAAATTTTTAAGATCCTTGCCAAAGGAATGGAAACCCATGACTGTCTCCTTGAGAAACTCTCAAGATTATAAGGACTTCACTCTTGAAAGATTATATGGAATCTTGAAGACTTATGAACTAGAGCTGGAACAGGATGAGGTATTGGAGAAGGGAAGAAAGAAAGGAGGTTCAGTTGCCTTGGTAGCTGAAAATGAGAAAGAATGCAGACAAGAAACTGTGAGATCAACATTAAACTCCAAAGATGGCACAAGCAAATCAGAATCAAGCAAGGGTAAGGAGCAAGTTGCTGAGAATGAAGACAACTCCAGCGAAGATGACTCTGATGGTATTGATGAGCATCTTGCATTTCTGTCCAGAAGATTTGCAAAGATGAAATTTAGGAAAAACACTAGAGCCACTAAACCTCATAAGAACATGGTGGACAAATCCAAGTTCAAGTGTTTCAATTGTGGTATAAGTGGACACTTTGCAAGTGAGTGCAGAAAGCCAACTTCTGAAAAGAAGAAATTTGACCAAGTAGATTACAAAAAGAAATATTTTGATCTGCTCAAGCAAAAGGAGAGGGCTTTCATTACTCAAGAAAAAGACTGGGCAGCTGATGGAGAAGAAGAGGATGAAGATGTGGAATATGTCAACTTGGCTCTCATGGCTGATTCTGAGGAAAATGAAGTTAGTTCATCAAGCAACCAGGTA